>NW_027099882.1:0-130550 GCF_031753505.1 Anomalospiza imberbis
GAGCAGCTGCCTGGTTTTGGCAATTGCCTTCACAGCGCCCAGAAGCCCGGTGCTCTGCTGCTTTGTTTTTCGCAGTCAGTCAATTGCACACTAGTGAAGCTGAGCCAGGCTCTTCAGCTTTGCTGCTTTTGAGCATCTGTGCTCCACTTAGGCTCTGTGACATCTCTGGAGGTTGTTTGCCTCGGCCAGGCTGGAAAGTGCCCGCTAGTACCTAGAGCTGGGCAGGAGAGGGCAGAGAGCACTTCCATCTGACAGCAGGTTGCAGATTGCCTCGGAAAGAGCCGTGTCCTTGGAATGTGCAGCAAATCCTCTTTCTTTGCAAACCGCGGTTAGTGTGCAGTGCAGGTACACTCTCCCCTTGCCAACTGGAGTGGGAAAGATTTTCGCTAAGCTAGAGATGACTAGAGAAGCAGAAGCGCGGCTCCGGAGCTATCCGGAGGAAAGTGCCGCTTCCCGGCGTCTTTCGGCTTGAAGAGGCGCTCCGGAGTGCTCCGCTGGCGCTCTGCTGAGCTGTGCGCGAATTAGCCGCTTCTGCGCCTCCGAGAAGCAGAGATCGCGGTTGCTTGGAAGAGGCGAAGAACGAAGCCGCAAAGAAGCGGGCTTGTGTGCGAAGCCTTCCGACTGCCGGAGGACGGTGGCTGCCGCTCTCCTGCCTCTTGAATTCACTCTCGGCAAGCGAATGGAAAGCGTTCCAGGACAACTTGCCTGGGTTTTGACTTGGTCCTGATGCGTCCCACCTTGGCAAGTCTTGCTCGTCGCCAGAGGCTCCGAGATGCACAGAAGACGGTGGCAGCGTCTTAAAAGAAGGGCAGCGGTGAGTTTGTCGACAAGCAAGAAGATAGGCAGCTGCCTGTGCTTGGGAAGGAGCAGCTGCCTGGTTTTGGCAATTGCCTTCACAGCGCCCAGAAGCCCGGTGCTCTGCTGCTTTGTTTTTCGCAGTCAGTCAATTGCACACTAGTGAAGCTGAGCCAGGCTCTTCAGCTTTGCTGCTTTTGAGCATCTGTGCTCCACTTAGGCTCTGTGACATCTCTGGAGGTTGTTTGCCTCGCCCAGGCTGGAAAGTGCCCGCTAGTACCTAGAGCTGGGCAGGAGAGGGCAGAGAGCACTTCCATCTGACAGCAGGTTGCAGATTGCCTCGGAAAGAGCCGTGTCCTTGGAATGTGCAGCAAATCCTCTTTCTTTGCAAACCGCGGTTAGTGTGCAGTGCAGGTACGCTCTCCCCTTGCCAACTGGAGTGGGAAAGCTTTTCGCTAAGCTAGAGATGACTAGAGAAGCAGAAGCGCGGCTCCGGAGCTATCCGGAGGAAAGTGCCTCTTCCCGGCGTCTTTCGGCTTGAAGAGGCGCTCCGGAGTGCTCCGCTGGCGCTCTGCTGAGCTGTGCGCGAATTAGCCGCTTCTGCGCCTCCGAGAAGCAGAGATCGCGGTTGCTTGGAAGAGGCGAAGAACGAAGCCGCAAAGAAGCGGGCTTGTGTGCGAAGCCTTCCGACTGCCGGAGGACGGTGGCTGCCGCTCTCCTGCCTGTTGAATTCACTCTCGGCAAGCGAATGGAAAGCGTTCCAGGACAACTTGCCTGGGTTTTGACTTGGTCCTGATGCGTCCCACCTTGGCAAGTCTTGCTCGTCGCCAGAGGGCTCCGAGATGCACAGAAGACGGTGGCAGCTGCTGAAAAGAAGGGCAGCGGTGAGTTTGTCGACAAGCAAGAAGATAGGCAGCTGCCTGTGCTTGGGAAGGAGCAGCTGCCTGGTTTTGGCAATTGCCTTCACAGCGCCCAGAAGCCCGGTGCTCTGCTGCTTTGTTTTTCGCAGTCAGTCAATTGCACACTAGTGAAGCTGAGCCAGGCTCTTCAGCTTTGCTGCTTTTGAGCATCTGTGCTCCACTTAGGCTCTGTGACATCTCTGGAGGTTGTTTGCCTCGGCCAGGCTGGAAAGTGCCCGCTAGTACCTAGAGCTGGGCAGGAGAGGGCAGAGAGCACTTCCATCTGACAGCAGGTTGCAGATTGCCTCGGAAAGAGCCATGTCCTTGGAATGTGCAGCAAATCCTCTTTCTTTGCAAACCGCGGTTAGTGTGCAGTGCAGGTACGCTCTCCCCTTGCCAAATGGAGTGGGAAAGCTTTTCGCTGAGATAGAGATGACTAGAGAAGCAGAAGCGCGGCTCCGGAGCTATCCGGAGGAAAGTGCCGCTTCCCGGCGTCTTTCGGCTTGAAGAGGCGCTCCGGAGCGCTTTGCTGGCGCTCTACTGAGCTGTGCGCGAATTAGCCGCTTCTGCGCCTCCGAGAAGCAGAGATCGCGGTTGCTTGGAAGAGGCGAAAGAACGAAGCCGCAAAGAAGCGGGCTTGTGTGCGAAGCCTTCCGACTGCCGGAGGACGGTGGCTGCCGCTCTCCTGCCTCTTGAATTCACTCTCGGCAAGCGAATGGAAAGCGTTCCAGGACAACTTGCCTGGGTTTTGACTTGGTCCTGATGCGTCCCACCTTGGCAAGTCTTGCTCGTCGCCAGAGGCTCCGAGATGCACAGAAGGCGGTGGCAGCTGCTGAAAAGAAGGGCAGCGGTGAGTTTGTCGACAAGCAAGAACATAGGCAGCTGCCTGTGCTTGGGAAGGAGCAGCTGCCTGGTTTTGGCAATTGCCTTCACAGCGCCCAGAAGCCCGGTGCTCTGCTGCTTTGTTTTTCGCAGTCAGTCAATTGCACACTAGTGAAGCTGAGCCAGGCTCTTCAGCTTTGCTGCTTTTGAGCATCTGTGCTCCACTTAGGCTCTGTGACATCTCTGGAGGTTGTTTGCCTCGGCCAGGCTGGCAAGTGCCCGCTAGTACCTAGAGCTGGGCAGGAGAGGGCAGAGAGCACTTCCATCTGACAGCAGGTTGCAGATTGCCTCGGAAAGAGCCGTGTCCTTGGAATGTGCAGCAAATCCTCTTTCTTTGCAAACCGCGGTTAGTGTGCAGTGCAGGTACGCTCTCCCCTTGCCAAATGGAGTGGGAAAGCTTTTCGCTGAGATAGAGATGACTAGAGAAGCAGAAGCGCGGCTCCGGAGCTATCCGGAGGAAAGTGCCTTTTCCCGGCATCTCTTCGGCTTGAATCGGCGCTCCAGAGCGCTTTGCTGCCGCTTTACTGAGCTGTGCGCGAATTAGCCGCTTCTTCGCCTCCGAGAAGCAGAGATCGCGGTTGCTTGGAAGAGGCGAAGAACGAAGCCGCAAAGAAGCGGGCTTGTGTGCGAAGCCTTCCGACTGCCGGAGGACGGTGGCTGCCGCTCTCCTGCCTGTTGAATTCACTCTCGGCAAGCGAATGGAAAGCGTTCCAGGACAACTTGCCTGGGTTTTGACTTGGTCCTGATGCGTCCCACCTTGGCAAGTCTTGCTCGTCGCCAGAGGCTCCGAGATGCACAGAAGACGGTGGCAGCGTCTTAAAAGAAGGGCAGCGGTGAGTTTGTCGACAAGCAAGAACATAGGCAGCTGCCTGTGCTTGGGAAGGAGCAGCTGCCTGGTTTTGGCAATTGCCTTCACAGCGCCCAGAAGCCCGGTGCTCTGCTGCTTTGTTTTTCGCAGTCAGTCAATTGCACACTAGTGAAGCTGAGCCAGGCTCTTCAGCTTTGCTGCTTTTGAGCATCTGTGCTCCACTTAGGCTCTGTGACATCTCTCGAGGTTGTTTGCCTCGGCCAGGCTGGAAAGTGCCCGCTAGTACCTAGAACTGGGCAGGAGAGGGCAGAGAGCACTTCCATCTGACAGCAGGTTGCAGATTGCCTCGGAAAGAGCCGTGTCCTTGGAATGTGCAGCAAATCCTCTTTCTTTGCAAACCGCGGTTAGTGTGCAGTGCAGGTACACTCTCCCCTTGCCAAATGGAGTGGGAAAGCTTTTCGCTAAGCTAGAGATGACTAGAGAAGCAGAAGCGCGGCTCCGGAGCTATCCGGAGGAAAGTGCCGCTTCCCGGCGTCTTTCGGCTTGAAGAGGCGCTCCGGAGTGCTCCGCTGGCGCTCTGCTGAGCTGTGCGCGAATTAGCCGCTTCTGCGCCTCCGAGAAGCAGAGATCGCGGTTGCTTGGAAGAGGCGAAGAACGAAGCCGCAAAGAAGCGGGCTTGTGTGCCAAGCCTTCCGACTGCCGGAGGACGGTGGCTGCCGCTCTCCTGCCTCTTGAATTCACTCTCGGCAAGCGAATGGAAAGCGTTCCAGGACAACTTGCCTGGGTTTTGACTTGGTCCTGATGCCTCCCACCTTGGCAAGTCTTGCTCGTCGCCAGAGGCTGCGAGATGCACAGAAGACGGTGGCAGCTGCTGAAAAGAAGGGCAGCGGTGAGTTTGTCGACAAGCAAGAACATAGGCAGCTGCCTGTGCTTGGGAAGGAGCAGCTGCCTGGTTTTGGCAATTGCCTTCACAGCGCCCAGAAGCCCGGTGCTGTGCTGCTTTGTTTTTCGCAGTCAGTCAATTGCACACTAGTGAAGCTGAGCCAGGCTCTTCAGCTTTGCTGCTTTTGAGCATCTGTGCTCCACTTAGGCTCTGTGACATCTCTGGAGGTTGTTTGCCTCGGCCAGGCTGGAAAGTGCCCGCTAGTAGCTAGAGCTGGGCAGGAGAGGGCAGAGAGCACTTCCATCTGACAGCAGGTTGCAGATTGCCTCGGAAAGAGCCGTGTCCTTGGAATGTGCAGCAAATCCTCTTTCTTTGCAAACCGCGGTTAGTGTGCAGTGTAGGTACACTCTCCCCTTGCCAAATGGAGTGGGAAAGCTTTTCGCTAAGCTAGAGATGACTAGAGAAGCAGAAGCGCGGCTCCGGAGCTATCCGGAGGAAAGTGCCGCTTCCCGGCGTCTTTCGGCTTGAAGCGGCGCTCCGGAGCGCTCCGCTGGCGCTCTACTGAGCTGTGCGCGAATTAGCCGCTTCTGCGCCTCCGAGAAGCAGAGATCGCGGTTGCTTGGAAGAGGCGAAGAACGAAGCCGCAAAGAAGCGGGCTTGTGTGCGAAGCCTTCCGACTGCCGGAGGACGGTGGCTGCCGCTCTCCTGCCTCTTGAATTCACTCTCGGCAAGCGAATGGAAAGCGTTCCAGGACAACTTGCCTGGGTTTTGACTTGGTCCTGATGCGTCCCACCTTGGCAAGTCTTGCTCGTCGCCAGAGGCTCCGAGATGCACAGAAGGCGGTGGCAGCTGCTGAAAAGAAGGGCAGCGGTTGAGTTTGTCGACAAGCAAGAACATAGGCAGCTGCCTGTGCTTGGGAAGGAGCAGCTGCCTGGTTTTGGCAATTGCCTTCACAGCGCCCAGAAGCCCGGTGCTCTGCTGCTTTGTTTTTCGCAGTCAGTCAATTGCACACTAGTGAAGCTGAGCCAGGCTCTTCAGCTTTGCTGCTTTTGAGCATCTGTGCTCCACTTAGGCTCTGTGACATCTCTCGAGGTTGTTTGCCTCGGCCAGGCTGGAAAGTGCCCGCTAGTACCTAGAGCTGGGCAGGAGAGGGCAGAGAGCACTTCCATCTGACAGCAGGTTGCAGATTGCCTCGGAAAGAGCCGTGTCCTTGGAATGTGCAGCAAATCCTCTTTCTTTGCAAACCGCGGTTAGTGTGCAGTGCAGGTACGCTCTCCCCTTGCCAAATGGAGTGGGAAAGCTTTTCGCTGAGATAGAGATGACTAGAGAAGCAGAAGCGCGGCTCCGGAGCTATCCGGAGGAAAGTGCCTTTTCCCGGCGTCTTTCGGCTTGAAGCGGCGCTCCAGAGCGCTTTGCTGCCGCTTTACTGAGCTGTGCGCGAATTAGCCGCTTCTGCGCCTCCGAGAAGCAGAGATCGCGGTTGCTTGGAAGAGGCGAAGAACGAAGCCGCAAAGAAGCGGGCTTTGTGTGCGAAGCCTTCCGACTGCCGGAGGACGGTGGCTGCCGCTCTCCTGCCTGTTGAATTCACTCTCGGCAAGCGAATGGAAAGCGTTCCAGGACAACTTGCCTGGGTTTTGACTTGGTCCTGATGCCTCCCACCTTGGCAAGTCTTGCTCGTCGCCAGAGGCTCCGAGATGCACAGAAGACGGTGGCAGCGTCTTAAAAGAAGGGCAGCGGTGAGTTTGTCGACAAGCAAGAACATAGGCAGCTGCCTGTGCTTGGGAAGGAGCAACTGCCTGGTTTTGGCAATTGCCTTCACAGCGCCCAGAAGCCCGGTGCTCTGCTGCTTTGTTTTTCGCAGTCAGTCAATTGCACACTAGTGAAGCTGAGCCAGGCTCTTCAGCTTTGCTGCTTTTGAGCATCTGTGCTCCACTTAGGCTCTGTGACATCTCTCGAGGTTGTTTGCCTCGGCCAGGCTGGAAAGTGCCCGCTAGTACCTAGAGCTGGGCAGGAGAGGGCAGAGAGCACTTCCATCTGACAGCAGGTTGCAGATTGCCTCGGAAAGAGCCGTTGTCCTTGGAATGTGCAGCAAATCCTCTTTCTTTGCAAACCGCGGTTAGTGTGCAGTGCAGGTACGCTCTCCCCTTGCCAAATGGAGTGGGAAAGCTTTTCGCTAAGCTAGAGATGACTAGAGAAGCAGAAGCGCGGGCTCCGGAGCTATCCGGAGGAAAGTGCCGCTTCCCGGCGTCTTTCGGCTTGAAGAGGCGCTCCGGAGTGCTCCGCTGGCGCTCTGCTGAGCTGTGCGCGAATTAGCCGCTTCTGCGCCTCCGAGAAGCAGAGATCGCGGTTGCTTGGAAGAGGCGAAGAACGAAGCCGCAAAGAAGCGGGCTTGTGTGCCAAGCCTTCCGACTGCCGGAGGACGGTGGCTGCCGCTCTCCTGCCTCTTGAATTCACTCTCGGCAAGCGAATGGAAAGCGTTCCAGGACAACTTGCCTGGGTTTTGACTTGGTCCTGATGCCTCCCACCTTGGCAAGTCTTGCTCGTCGCCAGAGGCTGCGAGATGCACAGAAGACGGTGGCAGCTGCTGAAAAGAAGGGCAGCGGTGAGTTTGTCGACAAGCAAGAACATAGGCAGCTGCCTGTGCTTGGGAAGGAGCAGCTGCCTGGTTTTGGCAATTGCCTTCACAGCGCCCAGAAGCCCGGTGCTCTGCTGCTTTGTTTTTCGCAGTCAGTCAATTGCACACTAGTGAAGCTGAGCCAGGCTCTTCAGCTTTGCTGCTTTTGAGCATCTGTGCTCCACTTAGGCTCTGTGACATCTCTGGAGGTTGTTTGCCTCGGCCAGGCTGGAAAGTGCCCGCTAGTAGCTAGAGCTGGGCAGGAGAGGGCAGAGAGCACTTCCATCTGACAGCAGGTTGCAGATTGCCTCGGAAAGAGCCGTGTCCGTGGAATGTGCAGCAAATCCTCTTTCTTTGCAAACCGCGGTTAGTGTGCAGTGCAGGTACGCTCTCCCCTTGCCAAATGGAGTGGGAAAGCTTTTCGCTGAGATAGAGATGACTAGAGAAGCAGAAGCGCGGCTCCGGAGCTATCCGGAGGAAAGTGCCTCTTCCCGGCGTCTTTCGGCTTGAAGAGGCGCTCCGGAGCGCTTTGCTGGCGCTCTGCTGAGCTGTGCGCGAATTAGCCGCTTCTGCGCCTCCGAGAGAGCAGAGATCGCGGTTGCTTGGAAGAGGCGAAGAACGAAGCCGCAAAGAAGCGGGCTTGTGTGCGAAGCCTTCCGACTGCCGGAGGACGGTGGCTGCCGCTCTCCTGCCTGTTGAATTCACTCTCGGCAAGCGAATGGAAAGCGTTCCAGGACAACTTGCCTGGGTTTTGACTTGGTCCTGATGCCTCCCACCTTGGCAAATCTTGCTCGTCGCCAGAGGCTCCGAGATGCACAGAAGACGGTGGCAGCTGCTGAAAAGAGGGCAGCGGTGAGTTTGTCGACAAGCAAGAACATAGGCAGCTGCCTGTGCTTGGGAAGGAGCAGCTGCCTGGTTTTGGCAATTGCCTTCACAGCGCCCAGAAGCCCGGTGCTCTGCTGCTTTGTTTTTCGCAGTCAGTCAATTGCACACTAGTGAAGCATAGCCAGGCTCTTCAGCTTTGCTGCTTTTGAGCATCTGTGCTCCACTTAGGCTCTGTGACATCTCTCGAGGTTGTTTGCCTCGGCCAGGCTGGAAAGTGCCCGCTAGTACCTAGAGCTGGGCAGGAGAGGGCAGAGAGCACTTCCATCTGACAGCAGGTTGCAGATTGCCTCGGAAAGAGCCGTTGGTCCTTGGAATGTGCAGCAAATCCTCTTTCTTTGCAAACCGCGGTTAGTGTGCAGGGTAGGTACACTCTCCCCTTGCCAAATGGAGTGGGAAAGCTTTTCGCTAAGCTAGAGATGACTAGAGAAGCAGAAGCGCGGCTCCGGAGCTATCCGGAGGAAAGTGCCGCTTCCCGGGGTCTTTCGGCTTGAAGCGGCGCTCCGGAGCGCTCCGCTGGCGCTCTACTGAGCTGTGCGCGAATTAGCCGCTTCTGCGCCTCCGAGAAGCAGAGATCGCGGTTGCTTGGAAGAGGCGAAGAACGAAGCCGCAAAGAAGCGGGCTTGTGTGCGAAGCCTTCCGACTGCCGGAGGACGGTGGCTGCCGCTCTCCTGCCTCTTGAATTCACTCTCGGCAAGCGAATGGAAAGCGTTCCAGGACAACTTGCCTGGGTTTTGACTTGGTCCTGATGCGTCCCACCTTGGCAAGTCTTGCTCGTCGCCAGAGGCTCCGAGATGCACAGAAGGCGGTGGCAGCTGCTGAAAAGAAGGGCAGCGGTGAGTTTGTCGACAAGCAAGAACATAGGCAGCTGCCTGTGCTTGGGAAGGAGCAGCTGCCTGGTTTTGGCAATTGCCTTCACAGCGCCCAGAAGCCCGGTGCTCTGCTGCTTTGTTTTTCGCAGTCAGTCAATTGCACACTAGTGAAGCTGAGCCAGGCTCTTCAGCTTTGCTGCTTTTGAGCATCTGTGCTCCACTTAGGCTCTGTGACATCTCTCGAGGTTGTTTGCCTCGGCCAGGCTGGAAAGTGCCCGCTAGTACCTAGAGCTGGGCAGGAGAGGGCAGAGAGCACTTCCATCTGACAGCAGGTTGCAGATTGCCTCGGAAAGAGCCGTGTCCTTGGAATGTGCAGCAAATCCTCTTTCTTTGCAAACCGCGGTTAGTGTGCAGTGCAGGTACGCTCTCCCCTTGCCAAATGGAGTGGGAAAGCTTTTCGCTGAGATAGAGATGACTAGAGAAGCAGAAGCGCGGCTCCGGAGCTATCCGGAGGAAAGTGCCTTTTCCGGCGTCTTTCGGCTTGAAGCGGCGCTCCAGAGCGCTTTGCTGCCGCTTTACTGAGCTGTGCGCGAATTAGCCGCTTCTGCGCCTCCGAGAAGCAGAGATCGCGGTTGCTTGGAAGAGGCGAAGAACGAAGCCGCAAAGAAGCGGGCTTGTGTGCCAAGCCTTCCAACTGCCGGAGGACGGTGGCTGCCGCTCTCCTGCCTGTTGAATTCACTCTCGGCAAGCGAATGGAAAGCGTTCCAGGACAACTTGCCTGGGTTTTGACTTGGTCCTGATGCGTCCCACCTTGGCAAGGTCTTGCTCGTCGCCAGAGGCTCCGAGATGCACAGAAGACGGTGGCAGCGTCTAAAAGAAGGGCAGCGGTGAGTTTGTCGACAAGCAAGAACATAGGCAGCTGCCTGTGCTTGGGAAGGAGCAGCTGCCTGGTTTTGGCAATTGCCTTCACAGCGCCCAGAAGCCCGGTGCTCTGCTGCTTTGTTTTTCGCAGTCAGTCAATTGCACACTAGTGAAGCTGAGCCAGGCTCTTCAGCTTTGCTGCTTTTGAGCATCTGTGCTCCACTTAGGCTCTGTGACATCTCTCGAGGTTGTTTGCCTCGGCCAGGCTGGAAAGTGCCCGCTAGTACCTAGAGCTGGGCAGGAGAGGGCAGAGAGCACTTCCATCTGACAGCAGGTTGCAGATTGCCTCGGAAAGAGCCGTGTCCTTGGAATGTGCAGCAAATCCTCTTTCTTTGCAAACCGCGGTTAGTGTGCAGTGCAGGTACACTCTCCCCTTGCCAAATGGAGTGGGAAAGCTTTTCGCTAAGCTAGAGATGACTAGAGAAGCAGAAGCGCGGCTCCGGAGCTATCCGGAGGAAAGTGCCGCTTCCCGGCGTCTTTCGGCTTGAAGAGGCGCTCCGGAGTGCTCCGCTGGCGCTCTGCTGAGCTGTGCGCGAATTAGCCGCTTCTGCGCCTCCGAGAAGCAGAGATCGCGGTTGCTTGGAAGAGGCGAAGAACGAAGCCGCAAAGAAGCGGGCTTGTGTGCCAAGCCTTCCGACTGCCGGAGGACGGTGGCTGCCGCTCTCCTGCCTGTTGAATTCACTCTCGGCAAGCGAATGGAAAGCGTTCCAGGACAACTTGCCTGGGTTTTGACTTGGTCCTGATGCCTCCCACCTTGGCAAGTCTTGCTCGTCGCCAGAGGCTCCGAGATGCACAGAAGACGGTGGCAGCTGCTGAAAAGAAGGGCAGCGGTGAGTTTGTCGACAAGCAAGAACATAGGCAGCTGCCTGTGCTTGGGAAGGAGCAGCTGCCTGGTTTTTGGCAATTGCCTTCACAGCGCCCAGAAGCCCGGTGCTCTGCTGCTTTGTTTTTCGCAGTCAGTCAATTGCACACTAGTGAAGCTGAGCCAGGCTCTTCAGCTTTGCTGCTTTTGAGCATCTGTGCTCCACTTAGGCTCTGTGACATCTCTGGAGGTTGTTTGCCTCGGCCAGGCTGGAAAGTGCCCGCTAGTACCTAGAGCTGGGGCAGGAGAGGGCAGAGAGCACTTCCATCTGACAGCAGGTTGCAGATTGCCTCGGAAAGAGCCGTGTCCTTGGAATGTGCAGCAAATCCTCTTTCTTTGCAAACCGCGGTTAGTGTGCAGTGCAGGTACGCTCTCCCCTTGCCAACTGGAGTGGGAAAGCTTTTCGCTAAGCTAGAGATGACTAGAGAAGCAGAAGCGCGGCTCCGGAGCTATCCGGAGGAAAGTGCCGCTTCCCGATGTCTTTCGGCTTGAAGAGGCACTCCGGAGCGCTCCGCTGGCGCTCTACTGAGCTGTGCGCGAATTAGCCGCTTCTTCGCCTCCGAGAAGCAGAGATCGCGGTTGCTTGGAAGAGGCGAAGAACGAAGCCGCAAAGAAGCGGGCTTGTGTGCGAAGCCTTCCGACTGCCGGAGGACGGTGGCTGCCGCTCTCCTGCCTCTTGAATTCACTCTCGGCAAGCGAATGGAAAGCGTTCCAGGACAACTTGCCTGGGTTTTGACTTGGTCCTGATGCGTCCCACCTTGGCAAGTCTTGCTCGTCGCCAGAGGCTCCGAGATGCACAGAAGGCGGGTGGCAGCTGCTGAAAAGAAGGGCAGCGGTGAGTTTTGTCGACAAGCAAGAACATAGGCAGCTGCCTGTGCTTGGGAAGGAGCAGCTGCCTGGTTTTGGCAATTGCCTTCACAGCGCCCAGAAGCCGGTGCTCTGCTGCTTTGTTTTTCGCAGTCAGTCAATTGCACACTAGTGAAGCTGAGCCAGGCTCTTCAGCTTTGCTGCTTTTGAGCATCTGTGCTCCACTTAGGCTCTGTGACATCTCTCGAGGTTGTTTGCCTCGGCCAGGCTGGAAAGTGCCCGCTAGTACCTAGAGCTGGGCAGGAGAGGGCAGAGAGCACTTCCATCTGACAGCAGGTTGCAGATTGCCTCGGAAAGAGCCGTGTCCTTGGAATGTGCAGCAAATCCTCTTTCTTTGCAAACCGCGGTTAGTGTGCAGTGCAGGTACGCTCTCCCCTTGCCAAATGGAGTGGGAAAGCTTTTCGCTGAGATAGAGATGACTAGAGAAGCAGAAGCGCGGCTCCGGAGCTATCCGGAGGAAAGTGCCTTTTCCCGGCGTCTTTCGGCTTGAAGCGGCGCTCCAGAGCGCTTTGCTGCCGCTTTACTGAGCTGTGCGCGAATTAGCCGCTTCTGCGCCTCCGAGAAGCAGAGATCGCGGTTGCTTGGAAGAGGCGAAGAACGAAGCCGCAAAGAAGCGGGCTTGTGTGCGAAGCCTTCCGACTGCCGGAGGACGGTGGCTGCCGCTCTCCTGCCTGTTGAATTCACTCTCGGCAAGCGAATGGAAAGCGTTCCAGGACAACTTGCCTGGGTTTTGACTTGGTCCTGATGCGTCCCACCTTGGCAAGTCTTGCTCGTCGCCAGAGGCTCCGAGATGCACAGAAGACGGTGGCAGCGTCTTAAAAGAAGGGCAGCGGTGAGTTTGTCGACAAGCAAGAACATAGGCAGCTGCCTGTGCTTGGGAAGGAGCAGCTGCCTGGTTTTGGCAATTGCCTTCACAGCGCCCAGAAGCCCGGTGCTCTGCTGCTTTGTTTTTCGCAGTCAGTCAATTGCACACTAGTGAAGCTGAGCCAGGCTCTTCAGCTTTGCTGCTTTTGAGCATCTGTGCTCCACTTAGGCTCTGTGACATCTCTCGAGGTTGTTTGCCTCGGCCAGGCTGGAAAGTGCCCGCTAGTACCTAGAGCTGGGCAGGAGAGGGCAGAGAGCACTTCCATCTGACAGCAGGTTGCAGATTGCCTCGGAAAGAGCCGTGTCCTTGGAATGTGCAGCAAATCCTCTTTCTTTGCAAACCGCGGTTAGTGTGCAGTGCAGGTACGCTCTCCCCTTGCCAAATGGAGTGGGAAAGCTTTTCGCTAAGCTAGAGATGACTAGAGAAGCAGAAGCGCGGCTCCGGAGCTATCCGGAGGAAAGTGCCGCTTCCCGGCGTCTTTCGGCTTGAAGAGGCGCTCCGGAGTGCTCCGCTGGCGCTCTGCTGAGCTGTGCGCGAATTAGCCGCTTCTGCGCCTCCGAGAAGCAGAGATCGCGGTTGCTTGGAAGAGGCGAAGAACGAAGCCGCAAAGAAGCGGGCTTGTGTGCCAAGCCTTCCGACTGCCGGAGGACGGTGGCTGCCGCTCTCCTGCCTGTTGAATTCACTCTCGGCAAGCGAATGGAAAGCGTTCCAGGACAACTTGCCTGGGTTTTGACTTGGTCCTGATGCGTCCCACCTTGGCAAGTCTTGCTCGTCGCCAGAGGCTCCGAGATGCACAGAAGACGGTGGCAGCGTCTTAAAAGAAGGGCAGCGGTGAGTTTGTCGACAAGCAAGAACATAGGCAGCTGCCTGTGCTTGGGAAGGAGCAGCTGCCTGGTTTTGGCAATTGCCTTCACAGCGCCCAGAAGCCCGGTGCTCTGCTGCTTTGTTTTTCGCAGTCAGTCAATTGCACACTAGTGAAGCTGAGCCAGGCTCTTCAGCTTTGCTGCTTTTGAGCATCTGTGCTCCACTTAGGCTCTGTGACATCTCTGGAGGTTGTTTGCCTCGGCCAGGCTGGAAAGTGCCCGCTAGTACCTAGAGCTGGGCAGGAGAGGGCAGAGAGCACTTCCATCTGACAGCAGGTTGCAGATTGCCTCGGAAAGAGCCGTGTCCTTGGAATGTGCAGCAAATCCTCTTTCTTTGCAAACCGCGGTTAGTGTGCAGTGCAGGTACGCTCTCCCCTTGCCAACTGGAGTGGGAAAGCTTTTCGCTAAGCTAGAGATGACTAGAGAAGCAGAAGCGCGGCTCCGGAGCTATCCGGAGGAAAGTGCCGCTTCCCGATGTCTTTCGGCTTGAAGCGGCACTCCGGAGCGCTCCGCTGGCGCTCTACTGAGCTGTGCGCGAATTAGCCGCTTCTTCGCCTCCGAGAAGCAGAGATCGCGGTTGCTTGGAAGAGGCGAAGAACGAAGCCGCAAAGAAGCGGGCTTGTGTGCGAAGCCTTCCGACTGCCGGAGGACGGTGGCTGCCGCTCTCCTGCCTCTTGAATTCACTCTCGGCAAGCGAATGGAAAGCGTTCCAGGACAACTTGCCTGGGTTTTGACTTGGTCCTGATGCGTCCCACCTTGGCAAGTCTTGCTCGTCGCCAGAGGCTCCGAGATGCACAGAAGGCGGTGGCAGCTGCTGAAAAGAAGGGCAGCGGTGAGTTTGTCGACAAGCAAGAACATAGGCAGCTGCCTGTGCTTGGGAAGGAGCAGCTGCCTGGTTTTGGCAATTGCCTTCACAGCGCCCAGAAGCCCGGTGCTCTGCTGCTTTGTTTTTCGCAGTCAGTCAATTGCACACTAGTGAAGCTGAGCCAGGCTCTTCAGCTTTGCTGCTTTTGAGCATCTGTGCTCCACTTAGGCTCTGTGACATCTCTCGAGGTTGTTTGCCTCGGCCAGGCTGGAAAGTGCCCGCTAGTACCTAGAGCTGGGCAGGAGAGGGCAGAGAGCACTTCCATCTGACAGCAGGTTGCAGATTGCCTCGGAAAGAGCCGTGTCCTTGGAATGTGCAGCAAATCCTCTTTCTTTGCAAACCGCGGTTAGTGTGCAGTGCAGGTACGCTCTCCCCTTGCCAAATGGAGTGGGAAAGCTTTTCGCTGAGATAGAGATGACTAGAGAAGCAGAAGCGCGGCTCCGGAGCTATCCGGAGGAAAGTGCCTTTTCCCGGCGTCTTTCGGCTTGAAGCGGCGCTCCAGAGCGCTTTGCTGCCGCTTTACTGAGCTGTGCGCGAATTAGCCGCTTCTGCGCCTCCGAGAAGCAGAGATCGCGGTTGCTTGGAAGAGGCGAAGAACGAAGCCGCAAAGAAGCGGGCTTGTGTGCGAAGCCTTCCGACTGCCGGAGGACGGTGGCTGCCGCTCTCCTGCCTGTTGAATTCACTCTCGGCAAGCGAATGGAAAGCGTTCCAGGACAACTTGCCTGGGTTTTGACTTGGTCCTGATGCGTCCCACCTTGGCAAGTCTTGCTCGTCGCCAGAGGCTCCGAGATGCACAGAAGACGGTGGCAGCGTCTTAAAAGAAGGGCAGCGGTGAGTTTGTCGACAAGCAAGAACATAGGCAGCTGCCTGTGCTTGGGAAGGAGCAGCTGCCTGGTTTTGGCAATTGCCTTCACAGCGCCCAGAAGCCCGGTGCTCTGCTGCTTTGTTTTTCGCAGTCAGTCAATTGCACACTAGTGAAGCTGAGCCAGGCTCTTCAGCTTTGCTGCTTTTGAGCATCTGTGCTCCACTTAGGCTCTGTGACATCTCTCGAGGTTGTTTGCCTCGGCCAGGCTGGAAAGTGCCCGCTAGTACCTAGAGCTGGGCAGGAGAGGGCAGAGAGCACTTCCATCTGACAGCAGGTTGCAGATTGCCTCGGAAAGAGCCGTGTCCTTGGAATGTGCAGCAAATCCTCTTTCTTTGCAAACCGCGGTTAGTGTGCAGTGCAGGTACGCTCTCCCCTTGCCAAATGGAGTGGGAAAGCTTTTCGCTGAGATAGAGATGACTAGAGAAGCAGAAGCGCGGCTCCGGAGCTATCCGGAGGAAAGTGCCTTTTCCCGGCGTCTTTCGGCTTGAAGCGGCGCTCCAGAGCGCTTTGCTGCCGCTTTACTGAGCTGTGCGCGAATTAGCCGCTTCTGCGCCTCCGAGAAGCAGAGATCGCGGTTGCTTGGAAGAGGCGAAGAACGAAGCCGCAAAGAAGCGGGCTTGTGTGCCAAGCCTTCCAACTGCCGGAGGACGGTGGCTGCCGCTCTCCTGCCTGTTGAATTCACTCTCGGCAAGCGAATGGAAAGCGTTCCAGGACAACTTGCCTGGGTTTTGACTTGGTCCTGATGCGTCCCACCTTGGCAAGTCTTGCTCGTCGCCAGAGGCTCCGAGATGCACAGAAGACGGTGGCAGCGTCTTAAAAGAAGGGCAGCGGTGAGTTTGTCGACAAGCAAGAACATAGGCAGCTGCCTGTGCTTGGGAAGGAGCAGCTGCCTGGTTTTGGCAATTGCCTTCACAGCGCCCAGAAGCCCGGTGCTCTGCTGCTTTGTTTTTCGCAGTCAGTCAATTGCACACTAGTGAAGCTGAGCCAGGCTCTTCAGCTTTGCTGCTTTTGAGCATCTGTGCTCCACTTAGGCTCTGTGACATCTCTCGAGGTTGTTTGCCTCGGCCAGGCTGGAAAGTGCCCGCTAGTACCTAGAGCTGGGCAGGAGAGGGCAGAGAGCACTTCCATCTGACAGCAGGTTGCAGATTGCCTCGGAAAGAGCCGTGTCCTTGGAATGTGCAGCAAATCCTCTTTCTTTGCAAACCGCGGTTAGTGTGCAGTGCAGGTACACTCTCCCCTTGCCAAATGGAGTGGGAAAGCTTTTCGCTAAGCTAGAGATGACTAGAGAAGCAGAAGCGCGGCTCCGGAGCTATCCGGAGGAAAGTGCCGCTTCCCGGCGTCTTTCGGCTTGAAGAGGCGCTCCGGAGTGCTCCGCTGGCGCTCTGCTGAGCTGTGCGCGAATTAGCCGCTTCTGCGCCTCCGAGAAGCAGAGATCGCGGTTGCTTGGAAGAGGCGAAGAACGAAGCCGCAAAGAAGCGGGCTTGTGTGCCAAGCCTTCCGACTGCCGGAGGACGGTGGCTGCCGCTCTCCTGCCTGTTGAATTCACTCTCGGCAAGCGAATGGAAAGCGTTCCAGGACAACTTGCCTGGGTTTTGACTTGGTCCTGATGCGTCCCACCTTGGCAAGTCTTGCTCGTCGCCAGAGGCTCCGAGATGCACAGAAGACGGTGGCAGCTGCTGAAAAGAAGGGCAGCGGTGAGTTTGTCGACAAGCAAGAACATAGGCAGCTGCCTGTGCTTGGGAAGGAGCAGCTGCCTGGTTTTGGCAATTGCCTTCACAGCGCCCAGAAGCCCGGTGCTCTGCTGCTTTGTTTTTCGCAGTCAGTCAATTGCACACTAGTGAAGCTGAGCCAGGCTCTTCAGCTTTGCTGCTTTTGAGCATCTGTGCTCCACTTAGGCTCTGTGACATCTCTGGAGGTTGTTTGCCTCGGCCAGGCTGGAAAGTGCCCGCTAGTACCTAGAGCTGGGCAGGAGAGGGCAGAGAGCACTTCCATCTGACAGCAGGTTGCAGATTGCCTCGGAAAGAGCCGTGTCCTTGGAATGTGCAGCAAATCCTCTTTCTTTGCAAACCGCGGTTAGTGTGCAGTGCAGGTACGCTCTCCCCTTGCCAACTGGAGTGGGAAAGCTTTTCGCTAAGCTAGAGATGACTAGAGAAGCAGAAGCGCGGCTCCGGAGCTATCCGGAGGAAAGTGCCGCTTCCCGATGTCTTTCGGCTTGAAGAGGCACTCCGGAGCGCTCCGCTGCCGCTCTACTGAGCTGTGCGCGAATTAGCCGCTTCTTCGCCTCCGAGAAGCAGAGATCGCGGTTGCTTGGAAGAGGCGAAGAACGAAGCCGCAAAGAAGCGGGCTTGTGTGCGAAGCCTTCCGACTGCCGGAGGACGGTGGCTGCCGCTCTCCTGCCTCTTGAATTCACTCTCGGCAAGCGAATGGAAAGCGTTCCAGGACAACTTGCCTGGGTTTTGACTTGGTCCTGATGCGTCCCACCTTGGCAAGTCTTGCTCGTCGCCAGAGGCTCCGAGATGCACAGAAGGCGGTGGCAGCTGCTGAAAAGAAGGGCAGCGGTGAGTTTGTCGACAAGCAAGAACATAGGCAGCTGCCTGTGCTTGGGAAGGAGCAGCTGCCTGGTTTTGGCAATTGCCTTCACAGCGCCCAGAAGCCCGGTGCTCTGCTGCTTTGTTTTTCGCAGTCAGTCAATTGCACACTAGTGAAGCTGAGCCAGGCTCTTCAGCTTTGCTGCTTTTGAGCATCTGTGCTCCACTTAGGCTCTGTGACATCTCTCGAGGTTGTTTGCCTCGGCCAGGCTGGAAAGTGCCCGCTAGTACCTAGAGCTGGGCAGGAGAGGGCAGAGAGCACTTCCATCTGACAGCAGGTTGCAGATTGCCTCGGAAAGAGCCGTGTCCTTGGAATGTGCAGCAAATCCTCTTTCTTTGCAAACCGCGGTTAGTGTGCAGTGCAGGTACGCTCTCCCCTTGCCAAATGGAGTGGGAAAGCTTTTCGCTAAGCTAGAGATGACTAGAGAAGCAGAAGCGCGGCTCCGGAGCTATCCGGAGGAAAGTGCCGCTTCCCGGCGTCTTTCGGCTTGAAGAGGCGCTCCGGAGTGCTCCGCTGGCGCTCTGCTGAGCTGTGCGCGAATTAGCCGCTTCTGCGCCTCCGAGAAGCAGAGATCGCGGTTGCTTGGAAGAGGCGAAGAACGAAGCCGCAAAGAAGCGGGCTTGTGTGCGAAGCCTTCCGACTGCCGGAGGACGGTGGCTGCCGCTCTCCTGCCTGTTGAATTCACTCTCGGCAAGCGAATGGAAAGCGTTCCAGGACAACTTGCCTGGGTTTTGACTTGGTCCTGATGCGTCCCACCTTGGCAAGTCTTGCTCGTCGCCAGAGGCTCCGAGATGCACAGAAGACGGTGGCAGCGTCTTAAAAGAAGGGCAGCGGTGAGTTTGTCGACAAGCAAGAACATAGGCAGCTGCCTGTGCTTGGGAAGGAGCAGCTGCCTGGTTTTGGCAATTGCCTTCACAGCGCCCAGAAGCCCGGTGCTCTGCTGCTTTGTTTTTCGCAGTCAGTCAATTGCACACTAGTGAAGCTGAGCCAGGCTCTTCAGCTTTGCTGCTTTTGAGCATCTGTGCTCCACTTAGGCTCTGTGACATCTCTGGAGGTTGTTTGCCTCGGCCAGGCTGGAAAGTGCCCGCTAGTACCTAGAGCTGGGCAGGAGAGGGCAGAGAGCACTTCCATCTGACAGCAGGTTGCAGATTGCCTCGGAAAGAGCCGTGTCCTTGGAATGTGCAGCAAATCCTCTTTCTTTGCAAACCGCGGTTAGTGTGCAGTGCAGGTACGCTCTCCCCTTGCCAAATGGAGTGGGAAAGCTTTTCGCTAAGCTAGAGATGACTAGAGAAGCAGAAGCGCGGCTCCGGAGCTATCCGGAGGAAAGTGCCGCTTCCCGGCGTCTTTCGGCTTGAAGAGGCGCTCCGGAGTGCTCCGCTGGCGCTCTGCTGAGCTGTGCGCGAATTAGCCGCTTCTGCGCCTCCGAGAAGCAGAGATCGCGGTTGCTTGGAAGAGGCGAAGAACGAAGCCGCAAAGAAGCGGGCTTGTGTGCCAAGCCTTCCGACTGCCGGAGGACGGTGGCTGCCGCTCTCCTGCCTGTTGAATTCACTCTCGGCAAGCGAATGGAAAGCGTTCCAGGACAACTTGCCTGGGTTTTGACTTGGTCCTGATGCGTCCCACCTTGGCAAGTCTTGCTCGTCGCCAGAGGCTCCGAGATGCACAGAAGGCGGTGGCAGCTGCTGAAAAGAAGGGCAGCGGTGAGTTTGTCGACAAGCAAGAACATAGGCAGCTGCCTGTGCTTGGGAAGGAGCAGCTGCCTGGTTTTGGCAATTGCCTTCACAGCGCCCAGAAGCCCGGTGCTCTGCTGCTTTGTTTTTCGCAGTCAGTCAATTGCACACTAGTGAAGCTGAGCCAGGCTCTTCAGCTTTGCTGCTTTTGAGCATCTGTGCTCCACTTAGGCTCTGTGACATCTCTGGAGGTTGTTTGCCTCGGCCAGGCTGGAAAGTGCCCGCTAGTACCTAGAGCTGGGCAGGAGAGGGCAGAGAGCACTTCCATCTGACAGCAGGTTGCAGATTGCCTCGGAAAGAGCCGTGTCCTTGGAATGTGCAGCAAATCCTCTTTCTTTGCAAACCGCGGTTAGTGTGCAGTGCAGGTACGCTCTCCCCTTGCCAACTGGAGTGGGAAAGCTTTTCGCTAAGCTAGAGATGACTAGAGAAGCAGAAGCGCGGCTCCGGAGCTATCCGGAGGAAAGTGCCGCTTCCCGATGTCTTTCGGCTTGAAGAGGCACTCCGGAGCGCTCCGCTGCCGCTCTACTGAGCTGTGCGCGAATTAGCCGCTTCTTCGCCTCCGAGAAGCAGAGATCGCGGTTGCTTGGAAGAGGCGAAGAACGAAGCCGCAAAGAAGCGGGCTTGTGTGCGAAGCCTTCCGACTGCCGGAGGACGGTGGCTGCCGCTCTCCTGCCTCTTGAATTCACTCTCGGCAAGCGAATGGAAAGCGTTCCAGGACAACTTGCCTGGGTTTTGACTTGGTCCTGATGCGTCCCACCTTGGCAAGTCTTGCTCGTCGCCAGAGGCTCCGAGATGCACAGAAGGCGGTGGCAGCTGCTGAAAAGAAGGGCAGCGGTGAGTTTGTCGACAAGCAAGAACATAGGCAGCTGCCTGTGCTTGGGAAGGAGCAGCTGCCTGGTTTTGGCAATTGCCTTCACAGCGCCCAGAAGCCCGGTGCTCTGCTGCTTTGTTTTTCGCAGTCAGTCAATTGCACACTAGTGAAGCTGAGCCAGGCTCTTCAGCTTTGCTGCTTTTGAGCATCTGTGCTCCACTTAGGCTCTGTGACATCTCTCGAGGTTGTTTGCCTCGGCCAGGCTGGAAAGTGCCCGCTAGTACCTAGAGCTGGGCAGGAGAGGGCAGAGAGCACTTCCATCTGACAGCAGGTTGCAGATTGCCTCGGAAAGAGCCGTGTCCTTGGAATGTGCAGCAAATCCTCTTTCTTTGCAAACCGCGGTTAGTGTGCAGTGCAGGTACGCTCTCCCCTTGCCAAATGGAGTGGGAAAGCTTTTCGCTGAGATAGAGATGACTAGAGAAGCAGAAGCGCGGCTCCGGAGCTATCCGGAGGAAAGTGCCTTTTCCCGGCGTCTTTCGGCTTGAAGCGGCGCTCCAGAGCGCTTTGCTGCCGCTTTACTGAGCTGTGCGCGAATTAGCCGCTTCTGCGCCTCCGAGAAGCAGAGATCGCGGTTGCTTGGAAGAGGCGAAGAACGAAGCCGCAAAGAAGCGGGCTTGTGTGCGAAGCCTTCCGACTGCCGGAGGACGGTGGCTGCCGCTCTCCTGCCTGTTGAATTCACTCTCGGCAAGCGAATGGAAAGCGTTCCAGGACAACTTGCCTGGGTTTTGACTTGGTCCTGATGCGTCCCACCTTGGCAAGTCTTGCTCGTCGCCAGAGGCTCCGAGATGCACAGAAGACGGTGGCAGCGTCTTAAAAGAAGGGCAGCGGTGAGTTTGTCGACAAGCAAGAACATAGGCAGCTGCCTGTGCTTGGGAAGGAGCAGCTGCCTGGTTTTGGCAATTGCCTTCACAGCGCCCAGAAGCCCGGTGCTCTGCTGCTTTGTTTTTCGCAGTCAGTCAATTGCACACTAGTGAAGCTGAGCCAGGCTCTTCAGCTTTGCTGCTTTTGAGCATCTGTGCTCCACTTAGGCTCTGTGACATCTCTCGAGGTTGTTTGCCTCGGCCAGGCTGGAAAGTGCCCGCTAGTACCTAGAGCTGGGCAGGAGAGGGCAGAGAGCACTTCCATCTGACAGCAGGTTGCAGATTGCCTCGGAAAGAGCCGTGTCCTTGGAATGTGCAGCAAATCCTCTTTCTTTGCAAACCGCGGTTAGTGTGCAGTGCAGGTACGCTCTCCCCTTGCCAAATGGAGTGGGAAAGCTTTTCGCTAAGCTAGAGATGACTAGAGAAGCAGAAGCGCGGCTCCGGAGCTATCCGGAGGAAAGTGCCGCTTCCCGGCGTCTTTCGGCTTGAAGAGGCGCTCCGGAGTGCTCCGCTGGCGCTCTGCTGAGCTGTGCGCGAATTAGCCGCTTCTGCGCCTCCGAGAAGCAGAGATCGCGGTTGCTTGGAAGAGGCGAAGAACGAAGCCGCAAAGAAGCGGGCTTGTGTGCGAAGCCTTCCGACTGCCGGAGGACGGTGGCTGCCGCTCTCCTGCCTGTTGAATTCACTCTCGGCAAGCGAATGGAAAGCGTTCCAGGACAACTTGCCTGGGTTTTGACTTGGTCCTGATGCGTCCCACCTTGGCAAGTCTTGCTCGTCGCCAGAGGCTCCGAGATGCACAGAAGACGGTGGCAGCGTCTTAAAAGAAGGGCAGCGGTGAGTTTGTCGACAAGCAAGAACATAGGCAGCTGCCTGTGCTTGGGAAGGAGCAGCTGCCTGGTTTTGGCAATTGCCTTCACAGCGCCCAGAAGCCCGGTGCTCTGCTGCTTTGTTTTTCGCAGTCAGTCAATTGCACACTAGTGAAGCTGAGCCAGGCTCTTCAGCTTTGCTGCTTTTGAGCATCTGTGCTCCACTTAGGCTCTGTGACATCTCTGGAGGTTGTTTGCCTCGGCCAGGCTGGAAAGTGCCCGCTAGTACCTAGAGCTGGGCAGGAGAGGGCAGAGAGCACTTCCATCTGACAGCAGGTTGCAGATTGCCTCGGAAAGAGCCGTGTCCTTGGAATGTGCAGCAAATCCTCTTTCTTTGCAAACCGCGGTTAGTGTGCAGTGCAGGTACGCTCTCCCCTTGCCAACTGGAGTGGGAAAGCTTTTCGCTAAGCTAGAGATGACTAGAGAAGCAGAAGCGCGGCTCCGGAGCTATCCGGAGGAAAGTGCCGCTTCCCGATGTCTTTCGGCTTGAAGCGGCACTCCGGAGCGCTCCGCTGGCGCTCTACTGAGCTGTGCGCGAATTAGCCGCTTCTTCGCCTCCGAGAAGCAGAGATCGCGGTTGCTTGGAAGAGGCGAAGAACGAAGCCGCAAAGAAGCGGGCTTGTGTGCGAAGCCTTCCGACTGCCGGAGGACGGTGGCTGCCGCTCTCCTGCCTCTTGAATTCACTCTCGGCAAGCGAATGGAAAGCGTTCCAGGACAACTTGCCTGGGTTTTGACTTGGTCCTGATGCGTCCCACCTTGGCAAGTCTTGCTCGTCGCCAGAGGCTCCGAGATGCACAGAAGGCGGTGGCAGCTGCTGAAAAGAAGGGCAGCGGTGAGTTTGTCGACAAGCAAGAACATAGGCAGCTGCCTGTGCTTGGGAAGGAGCAGCTGCCTGGTTTTGGCAATTGCCTTCACAGCGCCCAGAAGCCCGGTGCTCTGCTGCTTTGTTTTTCGCAGTCAGTCAATTGCACACTAGTGAAGCTGAGCCAGGCTCTTCAGCTTTGCTGCTTTTGAGCATCTGTGCTCCACTTAGGCTCTGTGACATCTCTCGAGGTTGTTTGCCTCGGCCAGGCTGGAAAGTGCCCGCTAGTACCTAGAGCTGGGCAGGAGAGGGCAGAGAGCACTTCCATCTGACAGCAGGTTGCAGATTGCCTCGGAAAGAGCCGTGTCCTTGGAATGTGCAGCAAATCCTCTTTCTTTGCAAACCGCGGTTAGTGTGCAGTGCAGGTACGCTCTCCCCTTGCCAAATGGAGTGGGAAAGCTTTTCGCTGAGATAGAGATGACTAGAGAAGCAGAAGCGCGGCTCCGGAGCTATCCGGAGGAAAGTGCCTTTTCCCGGCGTCTTTCGGCTTGAAGCGGCGCTCCAGAGCGCTTTGCTGCCGCTTTACTGAGCTGTGCGCGAATTAGCCGCTTCTGCGCCTCCGAGAAGCAGAGATCGCGGTTGCTTGGAAGAGGCGAAGAACGAAGCCGCAAAGAAGCGGGCTTGTGTGCGAAGCCTTCCGACTGCCGGAGGACGGTGGCTGCCGCTCTCCTGCCTGTTGAATTCACTCTCGGCAAGCGAATGGAAAGCGTTCCAGGACAACTTGCCTGGGTTTTGACTTGGTCCTGATGCGTCCCACCTTGGCAAGTCTTGCTCGTCGCCAGAGGCTCCGAGATGCACAGAAGACGGTGGCAGCGTCTTAAAAGAAGGGCAGCGGTGAGTTTGTCGACAAGCAAGAACATAGGCAGCTGCCTGTGCTTGGGAAGGAGCAGCTGCCTGGTTTTGGCAATTGCCTTCACAGCGCCCAGAAGCCCGGTGCTCTGCTGCTTTGTTTTTCGCAGTCAGTCAATTGCACACTAGTGAAGCTGAGCCAGGCTCTTCAGCTTTGCTGCTTTTGAGCATCTGTGCTCCACTTAGGCTCTGTGACATCTCTCGAGGTTGTTTGCCTCGGCCAGGCTGGAAAGTGCCCGCTAGTACCTAGAGCTGGGCAGGAGAGGGCAGAGAGCACTTCCATCTGACAGCAGGTTGCAGATTGCCTCGGAAAGAGCCGTGTCCTTGGAATGTGCAGCAAATCCTCTTTCTTTGCAAACCGCGGTTAGTGTGCAGGGTAGGTACACTCTCCCCTTGCCAAATGGAGTGGGAAAGCTTTTCGCTAAGCTAGAGATGACTAGAGAAGCAGAAGCGCGGCTCCGGAGCTATCCGGAGGAAAGTGCCGCTTCCCGGGGTCTTTCGGCTTGAAGCGGCGCTCCGGAGCGCTCCGCTGGCGCTCTACTGAGCTGTGCGCGAATTAGCCGCTTCTGCGCCTCCGAGAAGCAGAGATCGCGGTTGCTTGGAAGAGGCGAAGAACGAAGCCGCAAAGAAGCGGGCTTGTGTGCGAAGCCTTCCGACTGCCGGAGGACGGTGGCTGCCGCTCTCCTGCCTCTTGAATTCACTCTCGGCAAGCGAATGGAAAGCGTTCCAGGACAACTTGCCTGGGTTTTGACTTGGTCCTGATGCGTCCCACCTTGGCAAGTCTTGCTCGTCGCCAGAGGCTCCGAGATGCACAGAAGGCGGTGGCAGCTGCTGAAAAGAAGGGCAGCGGTGAGTTTGTCGACAAGCAAGAACATAGGCAGCTGCCTGTGCTTGGGAAGGAGCAGCTGCCTGGTTTTGGCAATTGCCTTCACAGCGCCCAGAAGCCCGGTGCTCTGCTGCTTTGTTTTTCGCAGTCAGTCAATTGCACACTAGTGAAGCTGAGCCAGGCTCTTCAGCTTTGCTGCTTTTGAGCATCTGTGCTCCACTTAGGCTCTGTGACATCTCTCGAGGTTGTTTGCCTCGGCCAGGCTGGAAAGTGCCCGCTAGTACCTAGAGCTGGGCAGGAGAGGGCAGAGAGCACTTCCATCTGACAGCAGGTTGCAGATTGCCTCGGAAAGAGCCGTGTCCTTGGAATGTGCAGCAAATCCTCTTTCTTTGCAAACCGCGGTTAGTGTGCAGTGCAGGTACGCTCTCCCCTTGCCAAATGGAGTGGGAAAGCTTTTCGCTGAGATAGAGATGACTAGAGAAGCAGAAGCGCGGCTCCGGAGCTATCCGGAGGAAAGTGCCTTTTCCCGGCGTCTTTCGGCTTGAAGCGGCGCTCCAGAGCGCTTTGCTGCCGCTTTACTGAGCTGTGCGCGAATTAGCCGCTTCTGCGCCTCCGAGAAGCAGAGATCGCGGTTGCTTGGAAGAGGCGAAGAACGAAGCCGCAAAGAAGCGGGCTTGTGTGCCAAGCCTTCCGACTGCCGGAGGACGGTGGCTGCCGCTCTCCTGCCTGTTGAATTCACTCTCGGCAAGCGAATGGAAAGCGTTCCAGGACAACTTGCCTGGGTTTTGACTTGGTCCTGATGCGTCCCACCTTGGCAAGTCTTGCTCGTCGCCAGAGGCTCCGAGATGCACAGAAGACGGTGGCAGCGTCTTAAAAGAAGGGCAGCGGTGAGTTTGTCGACAAGCAAGAACATAGGCAGCTGCCTGTGCTTGGGAAGGAGCAGCTGCCTGGTTTTGGCAATTGCCTTCACAGCGCCCAGAAGCCCGGTGCTCTGCTGCTTTGTTTTTCGCAGTCAGTCAATTGCACACTAGTGAAGCTGAGCCAGGCTCTTCAGCTTTGCTGCTTTTGAGCATCTGTGCTCCACTTAGGCTCTGTGACATCTCTCGAGGTTGTTTGCCTCGGCCAGGCTGGAAAGTGCCCGCTAGTACCTAGAGCTGGGCAGGAGAGGGCAGAGAGCACTTCCATCTGACAGCAGGTTGCAGATTGCCTCGGAAAGAGCCGTGTCCTTGGAATGTGCAGCAAATCCTCTTTCTTTGCAAACCGCGGTTAGTGTGCAGTGCAGGTACACTCTCCCCTTGCCAAATGGAGTGGGAAAGCTTTTCGCTAAGCTAGAGATGACTAGAGAAGCAGAAGCGCGGCTCCGGAGCTATCCGGAGGAAAGTGCCGCTTCCCGGCGTCTTTCGGCTTGAAGAGGCGCTCCGGAGTGCTCCGCTGGCGCTCTGCTGAGCTGTGCGCGAATTAGCCGCTTCTGCGCCTCCGAGAAGCAGAGATCGCGGTTGCTTGGAAGAGGCGAAGAACGAAGCCGCAAAGAAGCGGGCTTGTGTGCCAAGCCTTCCGACTGCCGGAGGACGGTGGCTGCCGCTCTCCTGCCTGTTGAATTCACTCTCGGCAAGCGAATGGAAAGCGTTCCAGGACAACTTGCCTGGGTTTTGACTTGGTCCTGATGCGTCCCACCTTGGCAAGTCTTGCTCGTCGCCAGAGGCTCCGAGATGCACAGAAGACGGTGGCAGCTGCTGAAAAGAAGGGCAGCGGTGAGTTTGTCGACAAGCAAGAACATAGGCAGCTGCCTGTGCTTGGGAAGGAGCAGCTGCCTGGTTTTGGCAATTGCCTTCACAGCGCCCAGAAGCCCGGTGCTCTGCTGCTTTGTTTTTCGCAGTCAGTCAATTGCACACTAGTGAAGCTGAGCCAGGCTCTTCAGCTTTGCTGCTTTTGAGCATCTGTGCTCCACTTAGGCTCTGTGACATCTCTGGAGGTTGTTTGCCTCGGCCAGGCTGGAAAGTGCCCGCTAGTACCTAGAGCTGGGCAGGAGAGGGCAGAGAGCACTTCCATCTGACAGCAGGTTGCAGATTGCCTCGGAAAGAGCCGTGTCCTTGGAATGTGCAGCAAATCCTCTTTCTTTGCAAACCGCGGTTAGTGTGCAGTGCAGGTACGCTCTCCCCTTGCCAACTGGAGTGGGAAAGCTTTTCGCTAAGCTAGAGATGACTAGAGAAGCAGAAGCGCGGCTCCGGAGCTATCCGGAGGAAAGTGCCGCTTCCCGATGTCTTTCGGCTTGAAGCGGCACTCCGGAGCGCTCCGCTGGCGCTCTACTGAGCTGTGCGCGAATTAGCCGCTTCTGCGCCTCCGAGAAGCAGAGATCGCGGTTGCTTGGAAGAGGCGAAGAACGAAGCCGCAAAGAAGCGGGCTTGTGTGCGAAGCCTTCCGACTGCCGGAGGACGGTGGCTGCCGCTCTCCTGCCTCTTGAATTCACTCTCGGCAAGCGAATGGAAAGCGTTCCAGGACAACTTGCCTGGGTTTTGACTTGGTCCTGATGCGTCCCACCTTGGCAAGTCTTGCTCGTCGCCAGAGGCTCCGAGATGCACAGAAGGCGGTGGCAGCTGCTGAAAAGAAGGGCAGCGGTGAGTTTGTCGACAAGCAAGAACATAGGCAGCTGCCTGTGCTTGGGAAGGAGCAGCTGCCTGGTTTTGGCAATTGCCTTCACAGCGCCCAGAAGCCCGGTGCTCTGCTGCTTTGTTTTTCGCAGTCAGTCAATTGCACACTAGTGAAGCTGAGCCAGGCTCTTCAGCTTTGCTGCTTTTGAGCATCTGTGCTCCACTTAGGCTCTGTGACATCTCTCGAGGTTGTTTGCCTCGGCCAGGCTGGAAAGTGCCCGCTAGTACCTAGAGCTGGGCAGGAGAGGGCAGAGAGCACTTCCATCTGACAGCAGGTTGCAGATTGCCTCGGAAAGAGCCGTGTCCTTGGAATGTGCAGCAAATCCTCTTTCTTTGCAAACCGCGGTTAGTGTGCAGTGCAGGTACGCTCTCCCCTTGCCAAATGGAGTGGGAAAGCTTTTCGCTGAGATAGAGATGACTAGAGAAGCAGAAGCGCGGCTCCGGAGCTATCCGGAGGAAAGTGCCTTTTCCCGGCGTCTTTCGGCTTGAAGCGGCGCTCCAGAGCGCTTTGCTGCCGCTTTACTGAGCTGTGCGCGAATTAGCCGCTTCTGCGCCTCCGAGAAGCAGAGATCGCGGTTGCTTGGAAGAGGCGAAGAACGAAGCCGCAAAGAAGCGGGCTTGTGTGCGAAGCCTTCCGACTGCCGGAGGACGGTGGCTGCCGCTCTCCTGCCTGTTGAATTCACTCTCGGCAAGCGAATGGAAAGCGTTCCAGGACAACTTGCCTGGGTTTTGACTTGGTCCTGATGCGTCCCACCTTGGCAAGTCTTGCTCGTCGCCAGAGGCTCCGAGATGCACAGAAGACGGTGGCAGCGTCTTAAAAGAAGGGCAGCGGTGAGTTTGTCGACAAGCAAGAACATAGGCAGCTGCCTGTGCTTGGGAAGGAGCAGCTGCCTGGTTTTGGCAATTGCCTTCACAGCGCCCAGAAGCCCGGTGCTCTGCTGCTTTGTTTTTCGCAGTCAGTCAATTGCACACTAGTGAAGCTGAGCCAGGCTCTTCAGCTTTGCTGCTTTTGAGCATCTGTGCTCCACTTAGGCTCTGTGACATCTCTCGAGGTTGTTTGCCTCGGCCAGGCTGGAAAGTGCCCGCTAGTACCTAGAGCTGGGCAGGAGAGGGCAGAGAGCACTTCCATCTGACAGCAGGTTACAGATTGCCTCGGAAAGAGCCGTGTCCTTGGAATGTGCAGCAAATCCTCTTTCTTTGCAAACCGCGGTTAGTGTGCAGTGCAGGTACGCTCTCCCCTTGCCAAATGGAGTGGGAAAGCTTTTCGCTAAGCTAGAGATGACTAGAGAAGCAGAAGCGCGGCTCCGGAGCTATCCGGAGGAAAGTGCCGCTTCCCGGCGTCTTTCGGCTTGAAGAGGCGCTCCGGAGTGCTCCGCTGGCGCTCTGCTGAGCTGTGCGCGAATTAGCCGCTTCTGCGCCTCCGAGAAGCAGAGATCGCGGTTGCTTGGAAGAGGCGAAGAACGAAGCCGCAAAGAAGCGGGCTTGTGTGCGAAGCCTTCCGACTGCCGGAGGACGGTGGCTGCCGCTCTCCTGCCTCTTGAATTCACTCTCGGCAAGCGAATGGAAAGCGTTCCAGGACAACTTGCCTGGGTTTTGACTTGGTCCTGATGCGTCCCACCTTGGCAAGTCTTGCTCGTCGCCAGAGGCTGCGAGATGCACAGAAGACGGTGGCAGCTGCTGAAAAGAAGGGCAGCGGTGAGTTTGTCGACAAGCAAGAACATAGGCAGCTGCCTGTGCTTGGGAAGGAGCAGCTGCCTGGTTTTGGCAATTGCCTTCACAGCGCCCAGAAGCCCGGTGCTCTGCTGCTTTGTTTTTCGCAGTCAGTCAATTGCACACTAGTGAAGCTGAGCCAGGCTCTTCAGCTTTGCTGCTTTTGAGCATCTGTGCTCCACTTAGGCTCTGTGACATCTCTGGAGGTTGTTTGCCTCGGCCAGGCTGGAAAGTGCCCGCTAGTAGCTAGAGCTGGGCAGGAGAGGGCAGAGAGCACTTCCATCTGACAGCAGGTTGCAGATTGCCTCGGAAAGAGCCGTGTCCGTGGAATGTGCAGCAAATCCTCTTTCTTTGCAAACCGCGGTTAGTGTGCAGTGCAGGTACGCTCTCCCCTTGCCAAATGGAGTGGGAAAGCTTTTCGCTGAGATAGAGATGACTAGAGAAGCAGAAGCGCGGCTCCGGAGCTATCCGGAGGAAAGTGCCGCTTCCCGGCGTCTTTCGGCTTGAAGAGGCGCTCCGGAGCGCTTTGCTGGCGCTCTGCTGAGCTGTGCGCGAATTAGCCGCTTCTGCGCCTCCGAGAAGCAGAGATCGCGGTTGCTTGGAAGAGGCGAAGAACGAAGCCGCAAAGAAGCGGGCTTGTGTGCGAAGCCTTCCGACTGCCGGAGGACGGTGGCTGCCGCTCTCCTGCCTGTTGAATTCACTCTCGGCAAGCGAATGGAAAGCGTTCCAGGACAACTTGCCTGGGTTTTGACTTGGTCCTGATGCCTCCCACCTTGGCAAATCTTGCTCGTCGCCAGAGGCTCCGAGATGCACAGAAGACGGTGGCAGCTGCTGAAAAGAAGGGCAGCGGTGAGTTTGTCGACAAGCAAGAACATAGGCAGCTGCCTGTGCTTGGGAAGGAACAGCTGCCTGGTTTTGGCAATTGCCTTCACAGCGCCCAGAAGCCCGGTGCTCTGCTGCTTTGTTTTTCGCAGTCAGTCAATTGCACACTAGTGAAGCATAGCCAGGCTCTTCAGCTTTGCTGCTTTTGAGCATCTGTGCTCCACTTAGGCTCTGTGACATCTCTCGAGGTTGTTTGCCTCGGCCAGGCTGGAAAGTGCCCGCTAGTACCTAGAGCTGGGCAGGAGAGGGCAGAGAGCACTTCCATCTGACAGCAGGTTGCAGATTGCCTCGGAAAGAGCCGTGTCCTTGGAATGTGCACCAAATCCTCTTTCTTTGCAAACCGCGGTTAGTGTGCAGGGTAGGTACACTCTCCCCTTGCCAACTGGAGTGGGAAAGCTTTTCGCTAAGCTAGAGATGACTAGAGAAGCAGAAGCGCGGCTCCGGAGCTATCCGGAGGAAAGTGCCGCTTCCCGGGGTCTTTCGGCTTGAAGCGGCGCTCCGGAGCGCTCCGCTGGCGCTCTACTGAGCTGTGCGCGAATTAGCCGCTTCTGCGCCTCCGAGAAGCAGAGATCGCGGTTGCTTGGAAGAGGCGAAGAACGAAGCCGCAAAGAAGCGGGCTTGTGTGCGAAGCCTTCCGACTGCCGGAGGACGGTGGCTGCCGCTCTCCTGCCTGTTGAATTCACTCTCGGCAAGCGAATGGAAAGCGTTCCAGGACAACTTGCCTGGGTTTTGACTTGGTCCTGATGCGTCCCACCTTGGCAAGTCTTGCTCGTCGCCAGAGGCTCCGAGATGCACAGAAGGCGGTGGCAGCTGCTGAAAAGAAGGGCAGCGGTGAGTTTGTCGACAAGCAAGAACATAGGCAGCTGCCTGTGCTTGGGAAGGAGCAGCTGCCTGGTTTTGGCAATTGCCTTCACAGCGCCCAGAAGCCCGGTGCTCTGCTGCTTTGTTTTTTCGCAGTCAGTCAATTGCACACTAGTGAAGCTGAGCCAGGCTCTTCAGCTTTGCTGCTTTTGAGCATCTGTGCTCCACTTATGCTCTGTGACATCTCTGGAGGTTGTTTGCCTCGGCCAGGCTGGAAAGTGCCCGCTAGTACCTAGAGCTGGGCAGGAGAGGGCAGAGAGCACTTCCATCTGACAGCAGGTTGCAGATTGCCTCGGAAAGAGCCGTGTCCTTGGAATGTGCAGCAAATCCTCTTTCTTTGCAAACCGCGGTTAGTGTGCAGTGCAGGTACGCTCTCCCCTTGCCAAATGGAGTGGGAAAGCTTTTCGCTGAGATAGAGATGACTAGAGAAGCAGAAGCGCGGCTCCGGAGCTATCCGGAGGGAAAGTGCCTTTTCCCGGCGTCTTTCGGCTTGAAGCGGCGCTCCAGAGCGCTTTGCTGCCGCTTTACTGAGCTGTGCGCGAATTAGCCGCTTCTGCGCCTCCGAGAAGCAGAGATCGCGGTTGCTTGGAAGAGGCGAAGAACGAAGCCGCAAAGAAGCGGGCTTGTGTGCCAAGCCTTCCGACTGCCGGAGGACGGTGGCTGCCGCTCTCCTGCCTGTTGAATTCACTCTCGGCAAGCGAATGGAAAGCGTTCCAGGACAACTTGCCTGGGTTTTGACTTGGTCCTGATGCGTCCCACCTTGGCAAGTCTTGCTCGTCGCCAGAGGCTCCGAGATGCACAGAAGACGGTGGCAGCGTCTTAAAAGAAGGGCAGCGGTGAGTTTGTCGACAAGCAAGAACATAGGCAGCTGCCTGTGCTTGGGAAGGAGCAGCTGCCTGGTTTTGGCAATTGCCTTCACAGCGCCCAGAAGCCCGGTGCTCTGCTGCTTTGTTTTTCGCAGTCAGTCAATTGCACACTAGTGAAGCTGAGCCAGGCTCTTCAGCTTTGCTGCTTTTGAGCATCTGTGCTCCACTTAGGCTCTGTGACATCTCTCGAGGTTGTTTGCCTCGGCCAGGCTGGAAAGTGCCCGCTAGTACCTAGAGCTGGGCAGGAGAGGGCAGAGAGCACTTCCATCTGACAGCAGGTTGCAGATTGCCTCGGAAAGAGCCGTGTCCTTGGAATGTGCAGCAAATCCTCTTTCTTTGCAAACCGCGGTTAGTGTGCAGTGCAGGTACACTCTCCCCTTGCCAAATGGAGTGGGAAAGCTTTTCGCTAAGCTAGAGATGACTAGAGAAGCAGAAGCGCGGCTCCGGAGCTATCCGGAGGAAAGTGCCGCTTCCCGGCGTCTTTCGGCTTGAAGAGGCGCTCCGGAGTGCTCCGCTGGCGCTCTGCTGAGCTGTGCGCGAATTAGCCGCTTCTGCGCCTCCGAGAAGCAGAGATCGCGGTTGCTTGGAAGAGGCGAAGAACGAAGCCGCAAAGAAGCGGGCTTGTGTGCCAAGCCTTCCGACTGCCGGAGGACGGTGGCTGCCGCTCTCCTGCCTGTTGAATTCACTCTCGGCAAGCGAATGGAAAGCGTTCCAGGACAACTTGCCTGGGTTTTGACTTGGTCCTGATGCCTCCCACCTTGGCAAGTCTTGCTCGTCGCCAGAGGCTCCGAGATGCACAGAAGACGGTGGCAGCTGCTGAAAAGAAGGGCAGCGGTGAGTTTGTCGACAAGCAAGAACATAGGCAGCTGCCTGTGCTTGGGAAGGAGCAGCTGCCTGGTTTTGGCAATTGCCTTCACAGCGCCCAGAAGCCCGGTGCTCTGCTGCTTTGTTTTTCGCAGTCAGTCAATTGCACACTAGTGAAGCTGAGCCAGGCTCTTCAGCTTTGCTGCTTTTGAGCATCTGTGCTCCACTTAGGCTCTGTGACATCTCTGGAGGTTGTTTGCCTCGGCCAGGCTGGAAAGTGCCCGCTAGTACCTAGAGCTGGGCAGGAGAGGGCAGAGAGCACTTCCATCTGACAGCAGGTTGCAGATTGCCTCGGAAAGAGCCGTGTCCTTGGAATGTGCAGCAAATCCTCTTTCTTTGCAAACCGCGGTTAGTGTGCAGTGCAGGTACGCTCTCCCCTTGCCAACTGGAGTGGGAAAGCTTTTCGCTAAGCTAGAGATGACTAGAGAAGCAGAAGCGCGGCTCCGGAGCTATCCGGAGGAAAGTGCCGCTTCCCGATGTCTTTCGGCTTGAAGCGGCACTCCGGAGCGCTCCGCTGGCGCTCTACTGAGCTGTGCGCGAATTAGCCGCTTCTTCGCCTCCGAGAAGCAGAGATCGCGGTTGCTTGGAAGAGGCGAAGAACGAAGCCGCAAAGAAGCGGGCTTGTGTGCGAAGCCTTCCGACTGCCGGAGGACGGTGGCTGCCGCTCTCCTGCCTGTTGAATTCACTCTCGGCAAGCGAATGGAAAGCGTTCCAGGACAACTTGCCTGGGTTTTGACTTGGTCCTGATGCGTCCCACCTTGGCAAATCTTGCTCGTCGCCAGAGGCTCCGAGATGCACAGAAGACGGTGGCAGCTGCTGAAAAGAAGGGCAGGGGTGAGTTGGTCGACAAGCAAGAACATAGGCAGCTGCCTGTGCTTGGGAAGGAGCAGCTGCCTGGTTTTGGCAATTGCCTTCACAGCGCCCAGAAGCCCGGTGCTCTGCTGCTTTGTTTTTCGCAGTCAGTCAATTGCACACTAGTGAAGCTGAGCCAGGCTCTTCAGCTTTGCTGCTTTTGAGCATCTGTGCTCCACTTAGGCTCTGTGACATCTCTGGAGGTTGTTTGCCTCGGCCAGGCTGGAAAGTGCCCGCTAGTACCTAGAGCTGGGCAGGAGAGGGCAGAGAGCACTTCCATCTGACAGCAGGTTGCAGATTGCCTCGGAAAGAGCCGTGTCCTTGGAATGTGCAGCAAATCCTCTTTCTTTGCAAACCGCGGTTAGTGTGCAGTGCAGGTACGCTCTCCCCTTGCCAAATGGAGTGGGAAAGCTTTTCGCTGAGATAGAGATGACTAGAGAAGCAGAAGCGCGGCTCCGGAGCTATCCGGAGGAAAGTGCCTCTTCCCGGCGTCTTTCGGCTTGAAGAGGCGCTCCGGAGTGCTCCGCTGGCGCTCTGCTGAGCTGTGCGCGAATTAGCCGCTTCTGCGCCTCCGAGAAGCAGAGATCGCGGTTGCTTGGAAGAGGCGAAGAACGAAGCCGCAAAGAAGCGGGCTTGTGTGCGAAGCCTTCCGACTGCCGGAGGACGGTGGCTGCCGCTCTCCTGCCTGTTGAATTCACTCTCGGCAAGCGAATGGAAAGCGTTCCAGGACAACTTGCCTGGGTTTTGACTTGGTCCTGATGCGTCCCACCTTGGCAAGTCTTGCTCGTCGCCAGAGGCTCCGAGATGCACAGAAGACGGTGGCAGCTGCTGAAAAGAAGGGCAGCGGTGAGTTTGTCGACAAGCAAGAAGATAGGCAGCTGCCTGTGCTTGGGAAGGAGCAGCTGCCTGGTTTTGGCAATTGCCTTCACAGCGCCCAGAAGCCCGGTGCTCTGCTGCTTTGTTTTTCGCAGTCAGTCAATTGCACACTAGTGAAGCTGAGCCAGGCTCTTCAGCTTTGCTGCTTTTGAGCATCTGTGCTCCACTTAGGCTCTGTGACATCTCTGGAGGTTGTTTGCCTCGGCCAGGCTGGCAAGTGCCCGCTAGTACCTAGAGCTGGGCAGGAGAGGGCAGAGAGCACTTCCATCTGACAGCAGGTTGCAGATTGCCTCGGAAAGAGCCGTGTCCGTGGAATGTGCAGCAAATCCTCTTTCTTTGCAAACCGCGGTTAGTGTGCAGTGCAGGTACGCTCTCCCCTTGCCAAATGGAGTGGGAAAGCTTTTCGCTGAGATAGAGATGACTAGAGAAGCAGAAGCGCGGCTCCGGAGCTATCCGGAGGAAAGTGCCGCTTCCCGGCGTCTTTCGGCTTGAAGAGGCGCTCCGGCGCGCTTTGCTGGCGCTCTGCTGAGCTGTGCGCGAATTAGCCGCTTCTGCGCCTCCGAGAAGCAGAGATCGCGGTTGCTTGGAAGAGGCGAAGAACGAAGCCGCAAAGAAGCGGGCTTGTGTGCGAAGCCTTCCGACTGCCGGAGGACGGTGGCTGCCGCTCTCCTGCCTGTTGAATTCACTCTCGGCAAGCGAATGGAAAGCGTTCCAGGACAACTTGCCTGGGTTTTGACTTGGTCCTGATGCGTCCCACCTTGGCAAGTCTTGCTCGTCGCCAGAGGCTCCGAGATGCACAGAAGACGGTGGCAGCGTCTTAAAAGAAGGGCAGCGGTGAGTTTGTCGACAAGCAAGAACATAGGCAGCTGCCTGTGCTTGGGAAGGAGCAGCTGCCTGGTTTTGGCAATTGCCTTCACAGCGCCCAGAAGCCCGGTGCTCTGCTGCTTTGTTTTTCGCAGTCAGTCAATTGCACACTAGTGAAGCTGAGCCAGGCTCTTCAGCTTTGCTGCTTTTGAGCATCTGTGCTCCACTTAGGCTCTGTGACATCTCTCGAGGTTGTTTGCCTCGGCCAGGCTGGAAAGTGCCCGCTAGTACCTAGAGCTGGGCAGGAGAGGGCAGAGAGCACTTCCATCTGACAGCAGGTTGCAGATTGCCTCGGAAAGAGCCGTGTCCTTGGAATGTGCAGCAAATCCTCTTTCTTTGCAAACCGCGGTTAGTGTGCAGTGCAGGTACGCTCTCCCCTTGCCAAATGGAGTGGGAAAGCTTTTCGCTAAGCTAGAGATGACTAGAGAAGCAGAAGCGCGGCTCCGGAGCTATCCGGAGGAAAGTGCCGCTTCCCGGCGTCTTTCGGCTTGAAGAGGCGCTCCGGAGTGCTCCGCTGGCGCTCTGCTGAGCTGTGCGCGAATTAGCCGCTTCTGCGCCTCCGAGAAGCAGAGATCGCGGTTGCTTGGAAGAGGCGAAGAACGAAGCCGCAAAGAAGCGGGCTTGTGTGCCAAGCCTTCCGACTGCCGGAGGACGGTGGCTGCCGCTCTCCTGCCTCTTGAATTCACTCTCGGCAAGCGAATGGAAAGCGTTCCAGGACAACTTGCCTGGGTTTTGACTTGGTCCTGATGCGTCCCACCTTGGCAAGTCTTGCTCGTCGCCAGAGGCTGCGAGATGCACAGAAGACGGTGGCAGCTGCTGAAAAGAAGGGCAGCGGTGAGTTTGTCGACAAGCAAGAACATAGGCAGCTGCCTGTGCTTGGGAAGGAGCAGCTGCCTGGTTTTGGCAATTGCCTTCACAGCGCCCAGAAGCCCGGTGCTCTGCTGCTTTGTTTTTCGCAGTCAGTCAATTGCACACTAGTGAAGCTGAGCCAGGCTCTTCAGCTTTGCTGCTTTTGAGCATCTGTGCTCCACTTAGGCTCTGTGACATCTCTGGAGGTTGTTTGCCTCGGCCAGGCTGGAAAGTGCCCGCTAGTAGCTAGAGCTGGGCAGGAGAGGGCAGAGAGCACTTCCATCTGACAGCAGGTTGCAGATTGCCTCGGAAAGAGCCGTGTCCGTGGAATGTGCAGCAAATCCTCTTTCTTTGCAAACCGCGGTTAGTGTGCAGTGCAGGTACGCTCTCCCCTTGCCAAATGGAGTGGGAAAGCTTTTCGCTGAGATAGAGATGACTAGAGAAGCAGAAGCGCGGCTCCGGAGCTATCCGGAGGAAAGTGCCGCTTCCCGGCGTCTTTCGGCTTGAAGAGGCGCTCCGGAGCGCTTTGCTGGCGCTCTGCTGAGCTGTGCGCGAATTAGCCGCTTCTGCGCCTCCGAGAAGCAGAGATCGCGGTTGCTTGGAAGAGGCGAAGAACGAAGCCGCAAAGAAGCGGGCTTGTGTGCGAAGCCTTCCGACTGCCGGAGGACGGTGGCTGCCGCTCTCCTGCCTGTTGAATTCACTCTCGGCAAGCGAATGGAAAGCGTTCCAGGACAACTTGCCTGGGTTTTGACTTGGTCCTGATGCCTCCCACCTTGGCAAGTCTTGCTCGTCGCCAGAGGCTCCGAGATGCACAGAAGACGGTGGCAGCTGCTGAAAAGAAGGGCAGCGGTGAGTTTGTCGACAAGCAAGAACATAGGCAGCTGCCTGTGCTTGGGAAGGAGCAGCTGCCTGGTTTTGGCAATTGCCTTCACAGCGCCCAGAAGCCGGTGCTCTGCTGCTTTGTTTTTCGCAGTCAGTCAATTGCACACTAGTGAAGCATAGCCAGGCTCTTCAGCTTTGCTGCTTTTGAGCATCTGTGCTCCACTTAGGCTCTGTGACATCTCTCGAGGTTGTTTGCCTCGGCCAGGCTGGAAAGTGCCCGCTAGTACCTAGAGCTGGGCAGGAGAGGGCAGAGAGCACTTCCATCTGACAGCAGGTTGCAGATTGCCTCGGAAAGAGCCGTGTCCTTGGAATGTGCACCAAATCCTCTTTCTTTGCAAACCGCGGTTAGTGTGCAGGGTAGGTACACTCTCCCCTTGCCAAATGGAGTGGGAAAGCTTTTCGCTAAGCTAGAGATGACTAGAGAAGCAGAAGCGCGGCTCCGGAGCTATCCGGAGGAAAGTGCCGCTTCCCGGGGTCTTTCGGCTTGAAGCGGCGCTCCGGAGCGCTCCGCTGGCGCTCTACTGAGCTGTGCGCGAATTAGCCGCTTCTGCGCCTCCGAGAAGCAGAGATCGCGGTTGCTTGGAAGAGGCGAAGAACGAAGCCGCAAAGAAGCGGGCTTGTGTGCGAAGCCTTCCGACTGCCGGAGGACGGTGGCTGCCGCTCTCCTGCCTCTTGAATTCACTCTCGGCAAGCGAATGGAAAGCGTTCCAGGACAACTTGCCTGGGTTTTGACTTGGTCCTGATGCGTCCCACCTTGGCAAGTCTTGCTCGTCGCCAGAGGCTCCGAGATGCACAGAAGGCGGTGGCAGCTGCTGAAAAGAAGGGCAGCGGTGAGTTTGTCGACAAGCAAGAACATAGGCAGCTGCCTGTGCTTGGGAAGGAGCAGCTGCCTGGTTTTGGCAATTGCCTTCACAGCGCCCAGAAGCCCGGTGCTCTGCTGCTTTGTTTTTCGCAGTCAGTCAATTGCACACTAGTGAAGCTGAGCCAGGCTCTTCAGCTTTGCTGCTTTTGAGCATCTGTGCTCCACTTAGGCTCTGTGACATCTCTGGAGGTTGTTTGCCTCGGCCAGGCTGGAAAGTGCCCGCTAGTACCTAGAGCTGGGCAGGAGAGGGCAGAGAGCACTTCCATCTGACAGCAGGTTGCAGATTGCCTCGGAAAGAGCCGTGTCCTTGGAATGTGCAGCAAATCCTCTTTCTTTGCAAACCGCGGTTAGTGTGCAGTGCAGGTACGCTCTCCCCTTGCCAAATGGAGTGGGAAAGCTTTTCGCTGAGATAGAGATGACTAGAGAAGCAGAAGCGCGGCTCCGGAGCTATCCGGAGGAAAGTGCCTTTTCCCGGCGTCTTTCGGCTTGAAGCGGCGCTCCAGAGCGCTTTGCTGCCGCTTTACTGAGCTGTGCGCGAATTAGCCGCTTCTTCGCCTCCGAGAAGCAGAGATCGCGGTTGCTTGGAAGAGGCGAAGAACGAAGCCGCAAAGAAGCGGGCTTGTGTGCGAAGCCTTCCGACTGCCGGAGGACGGTGGCTGCCGCTCTCCTGCCTGTTGAATTCACTCTCGGCAAGCGAATGGAAAGCGTTCCAGGACAACTTGCCTGGGTTTTGACTTGGTCCTGATGCGTCCCACCTTGGCAAGTCTTGCTCGTCGCCAGAGGCTCCGAGATGCACAGAAGACGGTGGCAGCGTCTTAAAAGAAGGGCAGCGGTGAGTTTGTCGACAAGCAAGAACATAGGCAGCTGCCTGTGCTTGGGAAGGAGCAGCTGCCTGGTTTTGGCAATTGCCTTCACAGCGCCCAGAAGCCCGGTGCTCTGCTGCTTTGTTTTTCGCAGTCAGTCAATTGCACACTAGTGAAGCTGAGCCAGGCTCTTCAGCTTTGCTGCTTTTGAGCATCTGTGCTCCACTTAGGCTCTGTGACATCTCTCGAGGTTGTTTGCCTCGGCCAGGCTGGAAAGTGCCCGCTAGTACCTAGAGCTGGGCAGGAGAGGGCAGAGAGCACTTCCATCTGACAGCAGGTTGCAGATTGCCTCGGAAAGAGCCGTGTCCTTGGAATGTGCAGCAAATCCTCTTTCTTTGCAAACCGCGGTTAGTGTGCAGTGCAGGTACACTCTCCCCTTGCCAAATGGAGTGGGAAAGCTTTTCGCTAAGCTAGAGATGACTAGAGAAGCAGAAGCGCGGCTCCGGAGCTATCCGGAGGAAAGTGCCGCTTCCCGGCGTCTTTCGGCTTGAAGAGGCGCTCCGGAGTGCTCCGCTGGCGCTCTGCTGAGCTGTGCGCGAATTAGCCGCTTCTGCGCCTCCGAGAAGCAGAGATCGCGGTTGCTTGGAAGAGGCGAAGAACGAAGCCGCAAAGAAGCGGGCTTGTGTGCCAAGCCTTCCGACTGCCGGAGGACGGTGGCTGCCGCTCTCCTGCCTGTTGAATTCACTCTCGGCAAGCGAATGGAAAGCGTTCCAGGACAACTTGCCTGGGTTTTGACTTGGTCCTGATGCCTCCCACCTTGGCAAGTCTTGCTCGTCGCCAGAGGCTCCGAGATGCACAGAAGACGGTGGCAGCTGCTGAAAAGAAGGGCAGCGGTGAGTTTGTCGACAAGCAAGAACATAGGCAGCTGCCTGTGCTTGGGAAGGAGCAGCTGCCTGGTTTTGGCAATTGCCTTCACAGCGCCCAGAAGCCCGGTGCTCTGCTGCTTTGTTTTTCGCAGTCAGTCAATTGCACACTAGTGAAGCTGAGCCAGGCTCTTCAGCTTTGCTGCTTTTGAGCATCTGTGCTCCACTTAGGCTCTGTGACATCTCTGGAGGTTGTTTGCCTCGGCCAGGCTGGAAAGTGCCCGCTAGTACCTAGAGCTGGGCAGGAGAGGGCAGAGAGCACTTCCATCTGACAGCAGGTTGCAGATTGCCTCGGAAAGAGCCGTGTCCTTGGAATGTGCAGCAAATCCTCTTTCTTTGCAAACCGCGGTTAGTGTGCAGTGCAGGTACGCTCTCCCCTTGCCAACTGGAGTGGGAAAGCTTTTCGCTGAGATAGAGATGACTAGAGAAGCAGAAGCGCGGCTCCGGAGCTATCCGGAGGAAAGTGCCGCTTCCCGATGTCTTTCGGCTTGAAGCGGCACTCCGGAGCGCTCCGCTGGCGCTCTACTGAGCTGTGCGCGAATTAGCCGCTTCTTCGCCTCCGAGAAGCAGAGATCGCGGTTGCTTGGAAGAGGCGAAGAACGAAGCCGCAAAGAAGCGGGCTTGTGTGCGAAGCCTTCCGACTGCCGGAGGACGGTGGCTGCCGCTCTCCTGCCCTCTTGAATTCACTCTCGGCAAGCGAATGGAAAGCGTTCCAGGACAACTTGCCTGGGTTTTTACTTGGTCCTGATGTGTCCCACCTTGGCAAGTCTTGCTCGTCGCCAGAGGCTCCGAGATGCACCGAAGACGGTGGCAGCTGCTGAAAAGAAGGGCAGCGGTGAGTTTGTCGACAAGCAAGAACATGGGCAGCTGCCTGTGCTTGGGAAGGAACAGCTGCCTGGTTTTGGCAATTGCCTTCACAGCGCCCAGAAGCCCGGTGCTCTGCTGCTTTGTTTTTCGCAGTCAGTCAATTGCACACTAGTGAAGCTGAGCCAGGCTCTTCAGCTTTGCTGCTTTTGAGCATCTGTGCTCCACTTAGGCTCTGTGACATCTCTGGAGGTTGTTTGCCTCGGCCAGGCTGGAAAGTGCCCGCTAGTACCTAGAGCTGGGCAGGAGAGGGCAGAGAGCACTTCCATCTGACAGCAGGTTGCAGATTGCCTCGGAAAGAGCCGTGTCCTTGGAATGTGCAGCAAATCCTCTTTCTTTGCAAACCGCGGTTAGTGTGCAGTGCAGGTACGCTCTCCCCTTGCCAAATGGAGTGGGAAAGCTTTTCGCTAAGCTAGAGATGACTAGAGAAGCAGAAGCGCGGCTCCGGAGCTATCCGGAGGAAAGTGCCGCTTCCCGGCGTCTTTCGGCTTGAAGCGGCGCTCCGGAGCGCTCCGCTGCCGCTTTACTGAGCTGTGCGCGAATTAGCCGCTTCTTCGCCTCCGAGAAGCAGAGATCGCGGTTGCTTAGAAGAGGCGAAGAACGAAGCCGCAAAGAAGCGGGCTTGTGTGTGAAGCCTTCCGACTGCCAGAGGACAGTGGCTGCCGCTCTCCTGCCTGTTGAATTCACTCTCGGCAAGCGAATGGAAAGCATTCCAGGACAACTTGCCTGGGTTTTGACTTGGTCCTGATGCGTCCCACCTTGGCAAATCTTGCTCGTCGCCAGAGGCTCCGAGATGCACCGAAGACGGTGGCAGCTGCTGAAAAGAAGGGCAGCGGTGAGTTTGTCGACAAGCAAGAACATGGGCAGCTGCCTGTGCTTGGGAAGGAACAGCTGCCTGGTTTTGGCAATTGCCTTCACAGCGCCCAGAAGCCCGGTGCTCTGCTGCTTTGTTTTTCGCAGTCAGTCAATTGCACACTAGTCAAGCTGAGCCAGGCTCTTCAGCTTTGCTGCTTTTGAGCATCTGTGCTCCACTTATGCTCTGTGACATCTCTGGAGGTTGTTTGCCTCGGCCAGGCTGGAAAGTGCCCGCTAGTACCTAGAGCTGGGCAGGAGAGGGCAGAGAGCACTTCCATCTGACAGCAGGTTGCAGATTGCCTGGGAAAGAGCCGTGTCCTTGGAATGTGCAGCAAATCCTCTTTCTTTGCCAACCGCACTTAGTGTGCAGTGCAGGTACGCTCTCCCCTTGCCAAATGGAGTGGGAAAGCTTTTCGCTAAGCTAGAGATGACTAGAGAAGCAGAAGCGCGGCTCCGGAGCTATCCGGAGGAAAGTGCCGTTTCCCGGGGTCTTTCGGCTTGAAGCGGCGCTCCGGAGCGCTCCGCTGCCGCTTTACTGAGCTCTGCGCAAATTAGCCGCTTCTTCGCCTCCGAGAAGCAGAGATCGCGGTTGCTTAGAAGAGGCGAAGAACGAAGCCGCAAAGAAGCGGGCTTGTGTGTGAAGCCTTCCGACTGCCAGAGGACAGTGGCTGCCGCTCTCCTGCCTCTTGAATTCACTCTCGGCAAGCGAATGGAAAGCGTTCCAGGACAACTTGCCTGGGTTTTGACTTGGTCCTGATGCCTCCCACCTTGGCAAGTCTTGCTCGTCGCCAGAGGCTGCGAGATGCACAGAAGACGGTGGCAGCTGCTGAAAAGAAGGGCAGCGGTGAGTTTGTCGACAAGCAAGAACATAGGCAGCTGCCTGTGCTTGGGAAGGAACAGCTGCCTGGTTTTGGCAATTGCCTTCACAGCGCCCAGAAGCCCGGTGCTCTGCTGCTTTGTTTTTCGCAGTCAGTCAATTGCACACTAGTGAAGCTGAGCCAGGCTCTTCAGCTTTGCTGCTTTTGAGCATCTGTGCCCCACTTATGCTCTGTGACATCTCTGGAGGTTGTTTGCCTCGGCCAGGCTGGAAAGTGCCCGCTAGTACCTAGAGCTGGGCAGGAGAGGGCAGAGAGCACTTCCATCTGACAGCAGGTTGCAGATTGCCTCGGAAAGAGCCGTGTCCTTGGAATGTGCAGCAAATCCTCTTTCTTTGCAAACCGCGGTTAGTGTGCAGTGCAGGTACGCTCTCCCCTTGCCAAATGGAGTGGGAAAGCTTTTCGCTAAGCTAGAGATGACTAGAGAAGCAGAAGCGCGGCTCCGGAGCTATCCGGAGGAAAGTGCCGTTTCCCGGCGTCTTTCGGCTTGAAGCGGCGCTCCGGAGCGCTTTGCTGCCGCTTTACTGAGCTGTGCGCGAATTAGCCGCTTCTTCGCCTCCGAGAAGCAGAGATCGCGGTTGCTTGGAAGAGGCGAAGAACGAAGCCGCAAAGAAGCGGGCTTGTGTGTGAAGCCTTCAGACTGCCGGGGGACAGTGGCTGCCGCTCTCCTGCCTGTTGAATTCACTCTCGGCAAGCGAATGGAAAGCGTTCCAGGACAACTTGCCTGGGTTTTGACTTGGTCCTGATGCGTCCCACCTTGGCAAGTCTTGCTCGTCGCCAGAGGCTCCGAGATGCACCGAAGACGGTGGCAGCTGCTGAAAAGAAGGGCAGCGGTGAGTTTGTCGACAAGCAAGAACATGGGCAGCTGCCTGTGCTTGGGAAGGAGCAGCTGCCTGGTTTTGGCAATTGCCTTCACAGCGCCCAGAAGCCCGGTGCTCTGCTGCTTTGTTTTTCGCAGTCAGTCAATTGCACACTAGTGAAGCTGAGCCAGGCTCTTCAGCTTTGCTGCTTTTGAGCATCTGTGCTCCACTTAGGCTCTGTGACATCTCTCGAGGTTGTTTGCCTCGCCCAGGCTAGCAAGTGCCCGCTAGTACCTAGAGCTGGGCAGGAGAGGGCAGAGAGCACTTCCATCTGACAGCAGGTTGCAGATTGCCTCGGAAACAGCCGTGTCCTTGGAATGTGCAGCAAATCCTCTTTCTTTGCAAACCGCGGTTAGTGTGCAGTGCAGGTACACTCTCCCCTTGCCAAATGGAGTGGGAAAGATTTTCGCTAAGCTAGAGATGACTAGAGAAGCAGAAGCACGGCTCCGGAGCTATCCGGAGGAAAGTGCCGCTTCCCGGCGTCTTTCGGCTTGAAGCGGCGCTCCGGAGCGCTCCGCTGCCGCTTTACTGAGCTGTGCGCGAATTAGCCGCTTCTTCGCCTCCGAGAAGCAGAGATCGCGGTTGCTTAGAAGAGGCGAAGAACGAAGCCGCAAAGAAGCGGGCTTGTGTGTGAAGCCTTCCGACTGCCAGAGGACAGTGGCTGCCGCTCTCCTGCCTGTTGAATTCACTCTCGGCAAGCGAATGGAAAGCGTTCCAGGACAACTTGCCTGGGTTTTTACTTGGTCCTGATGTGTCCCACCTTGGCAAATCTTGCTCGTCGCCAGAGGCTCCGAGATGCACCGAAGACGGTGGCAGCTGCTGAAAAGAAGGGCAGCGGTGAGTTTGTCGACAAGCAAGAACATGGGCAGCTGCCTGTGCTTGGGAAGGAGCAGCTGCCTGGTTTTGGCAATTGCCTTCACAGCGCCCAGAAGCCCGGTGCTCTGCTGCTTTGTTTTTCACAGTCAGTCAATTGCACACTAGTGAAGCTGAGCCAGGCTCTTCAGCTTTGCTGCTTTTGAGCATCTGTGCTCCACTTAGGCTCTGTGACATCTCTGGAGGTTGTTTGCCTCGCCCAGGCTGGAAAGTGCCCGCTAGTACCTAGAGCTGGGCAGGAGAGGGCAGAGAGCACTTCCATCTGACAGCAGGTTGCAGATTGCCTCGGAAAGAGCCGTGTCCTTGGAATGTGCAGCAAATCCTCTTTCTTTGCAAACCGCGGTTAGTGTGCAGTGCAGGTACGCTCTCCCCTTGCCAAATGGAGTGGGAAAGCTTTTCGCTAAGATAGAGATGACTAGAGAAGCAGAAGCGCGGCTCCGGAGCTATCCGGAGGAAAGTGCCGTTTCCCGGCGTCTTTCGGCTTGAAGCGGCGCTCCGGAGCGCTCCGCTGCCGCTTTACTGAGCTGTGCGCGAATTAGCCGCTTCTTCGCCTCCGAGAAGCAGAGATCGCGGTTGCTTAGAAGAGGCGAAGAACGAAGCCGCAAAGAAGCGGGCTTGTGTGCGAAGCCTTCCGACTGCCAGAGGACAGTGGCTGCCGCTCTCCTGCCTCTTGAATTCACTCTCGGCAAGCGAATGGAAAGCGTTCCAGGACAACTTGCCTGGGTTTTTACTTGGTCCTGATGTGTCCCACCTTGGCAAGTCTTGCTCGTCGCCAGAGGCTCCGAGATGCACCGAAGACGGTGGCAGCTGCTGAAAAGAAGGGCAGCGGTGAGTTTGTCGACAAGCAAGAACATGGGCAGCTGCCTGTGCTTGGGAAGGAACAGCTGCCTGGTTTTGGCAATTGCCTTCACAGCGCCCAGAAGCCCGGTGCTCTGCTGCTTTGTTTTTCGCAGTCAGTCAATTGCACACTAGTGAAGCTGAGCCAGGCTCTTCAGCTTTGCTGCTTTTGAGCATCTGTGCTCCACTTAGGCTCTGTGACATCTCTGGAGGTTGTTTGCCTCGGCCAGGCTGGAAAGTGCCCGCTAGTACCTAGAGCTGGGCAGGAGAGGGCAGAGAGCACTTCCATCTGACAGCAGGTTGCAGATTGCCTCGGAAAGAGCCGTGTCCTTGGAATGTGCAGCAAATCCTCTTTCTTTGCAAACCGCGGTTAGTGTGCAGTGCAGGTACGCTCTCCCCTTGCCAAATGGAGTGGGAAAGCTTTTCGCTAAGCTAGAGATGACTAGAGAAGCAGAAGCGCGGCTCCGGAGCTATCCGGAGGAAAGTGCCGCTTCCCGGCGTCTTTCGGCTTGAAGCGGCGCTCCGGAGCGCTCCGCTGCCGCTTTACTGAGCTGTGCGCGAATTAGCCGCTTCTTCGCCTCCGAGAAGCAGAGATCGCGGTTGCTTAGAAGAGGCGAAGAACGAAGCCGCAAAGAAGCGGGCTTGTGTGTGAAGCCTTCCGACTGCCAGAGGACAGTGGCTGCCGCTCTCCTGCCTGTTGAATTCACTCTCGGCAAGCGAATGGAAAGCATTCCAGGACAACTTGCCTGGGTTTTGACTTGGTCCTGATGCGTCCCACCTTGGCAAATCTTGCTCGTCGCCAGAGGCTCCGAGATGCACCGAAGACGGTGGCAGCTGCTGAAAAGAAGGGCAGCGGTGAGTTTGTCGACAAGCAAGAACATGGGCAGCTGCCTGTGCTTGGGAAGGAACAGCTGCCTGGTTTTGGCAATTGCCTTCACAGCGCCCAGAAGCCCGGTGCTCTGCTGCTTTGTTTTTCGCAGTCAGTCAATTGCACACTAGTCAAGCTGAGCCAGGCTCTTCAGCTTTGCTGCTTTTGAGCATCTGTGCTCCACTTATGCTCTGTGACATCTCTGGAGGTTGTTTGCCTCGGCCAGGCTGGAAAGTGCCCGCTAGTACCTAGAGCTGGGCAGGAGAGGGCAGAGAGCACTTCCATCTGACAGCAGGTTGCAGATTGCCTCGGAAAGAGCCGTGTCCTTGGAATGTGCAGCAAATCCTCTTTCTTTGCAAACCGCGGTTAGTGTGCAGTGCAGGTACGCTCTCCCCTTGCCAAATGGAGTGGGAAAGCTTTTCGCTAAGATAGAGATGACTAGAGAAGCAGAAGCGCGGCTCCGGAGCTATCCGGAGGAAAGTGCCGTTTCCCGGCGTCTTTCGGCTTGAAGCGGCGCTCCGGAGCGCTCCGCTGCCGCTTTACTGAGCTGTGCGCGAATTAGCCGCTTCTTCGCCTCCGAGAAGCAGAGATCGCGGTTGCTTAGAAGAGGCGAAGAACGAAGCCGCAAAGAAGCGGGCTTGTGTGCGAAGCCTTCCGACTGCCAGAGGACAGTGGCTGCCGCTCTCCTGCCTCTTGAATTCACTCTCGGCAAGCGAATGGAAAGCGTTCCAGGACAACTTGCCTGGGTTTTTACTTGGTCCTGATGTGTCCCACCTTGGCAAGTCTTGCTCGTCGCCAGAGGCTCCGAGATGCACCGAAGACGGTGGCAGCTGCTGAAAAGAAGGGCAGCGGTGAGTTTGTCGACAAGCAAGAACATGGGCAGCTGCCTGTGCTTGGGAAGGAACAGCTGCCTGGTTTTGGCAATTGCCTTCACAGCGCCCAGAAGCCCGGTGCTCTGCTGCTTTGTTTTTCACAGTCAGTCAATTGCACACTAGTGAAGCTGAGCCAGGCTCTTCAGCTTTGCTGCTTTTGAGCATCTGTGCTCCACTTAGGCTCTGTGACATCTCTGGAGGTTGTTTGCCTCGGCCAGGCTGGAAAGTGCCCGCTAGTACCTAGAGCTGGGCAGGAGAGGGCAGAGAGCACTTCCATCTGACAGCAGGTTGCAGATTGCCTCGGAAAGAGCCGTGTCCTTGGAATGTGCAGCAAATCCTCTTTCTTTGCAAACCGCGGTTAGTGTGCAGTGCAGGTACGCTCTCCCCTTGCCAAATGGAGTGGGAAAGCTTTTCGCTAAGCTAGAGATGACTAGAGAAGCAGAAGCGCGGCTCCGGAGCTATCCGGAGGAAAGTGCCGCTTCCCGGCGTCTTTCGGCTTGAAGCGGCGCTCCGGAGCGCTCCGCTGCCGCTTTACTGAGCTGTGCGCGAATTAGCCGCTTCTTCGCCTCCGAGAAGCAGAGATCGCGGTTGCTTAGAAGAGGCGAAGAACGAAGCCGCAAAGAAGCGGGCTTGTGTGTGAAGCCTTCCGACTGCCAGAGGACAGTGGCTGCCGCTCTCCTGCCTGTTGAATTCACTCTCGGCAAGCGAATGGAAAGCATTCCAGGACAACTTGCCTGGGTTTTGACTTGGTCCTGATGCGTCCCACCTTGGCAAATCTTGCTCGTCGCCAGAGGCTCCGAGATGCACCGAAGACGGTGGCAGCTGCTGAAAAGAAGGGCAGCGGTGAGTTTGTCGACAAGCAAGAACATGGGCAGCTGCCTGTGCTTGGGAAGGAACAGCTGCCTGGTTTTGGCAATTGCCTTCACAGCGCCCAGAAGCCCGGTGCTCTGCTGCTTTGTTTTTCGCAGTCAGTCAATTGCACACTAGTCAAGCTGAGCCAGGCTCTTCAGCTTTGCTGCTTTTGAGCATCTGTGCTCCACTTATGCTCTGTGACATCTCTGGAGGTTGTTTGCCTCGGCCAGGCTGGAAAGTGCCCGCTAGTACCTAGAGCTGGGCAGGAGAGGGCAGAGAGCACTTCCATCTGACAGCAGGTTGCAGATTGCCTGGGAAAGAGCCGTGTCCTTGGAATGTGCAGCAAATCCTCTTTCTTTGCCAACCGCACTTAGTGTGCAGTGCAGGTACGCTCTCCCCTTGCCAAATGGAGTGGGAAAGCTTTTCGCTAAGCTAGAGATGACTAGAGAAGCAGAAGCGCGGCTCCGGAGCTATCCGGAGGAAAGTGCCGTTTCCCGGCGTCTTTCGGCTTGAAGCGGCGCTCCGGAGCGCTTTGCTGCCGCTTTACTGAGCTGTGCGCGAATTAGCCGCTTCTTCGCCTCCGAGAAGCAGAGATCGCGGTTGCTTGGAAGAGGCGAAGAACGAAGCCGCAAAGAAGCGGGCTTGTGTGTGAAGCCTTCAGACTGCCGGGGGACAGTGGCTGCCGCTCTCCTGCCTGTTGAATTCACTCTCGGCAAGCGAATGGAAAGCGTTCCAGGACAACTTGCCTGGGTTTTGACTTGGTCCTGATGCGTCCCACCTTGGCAAGTCTTGCTCGTCGCCAGAGGCTCCGAGATGCACCGAAGACGGTGGCAGCTGCTGAAAAGAAGGGCAGCGGTGAGTTTGTCGACAAGCAAGAACATAGGCAGCTGCCTGTGCTTGGGAAGGAGCAGCTGCCTGGTTTTGGCAATTGCCTTCACAGCGCCCAGAAGCCCGGTGCTCTGCTGCTTTGTTTTTCGCAGTCAGTCAATTGCACACTAGTGAAGCTGAGCCAGGCTCTTCAGCTTTGCTGCTTTTGAGCATCTGTGCTCCACTTAGGCTCTGTGACATCTCTCGAGGTTGTTTGCCTCGCCCAGGCTAGCAAGTGCCCGCTAGTACCTAGAGCTGGGCAGGAGAGGGCAGAGAGCACTTCCATCTGACAGCAGGTTGCAGATTGCCTCAGAAACAGCCGTGTCCTTGGAATGTGCAGCAAATCCTCTTTCTTTGCAAACCGCGGTTAGTGTGCAGTGCAGGTACATTCTCCCCTTGCCAACTGGAGTGGGAAAGATTTTCACTAAGCTAGAGATGACTAGAGAAGCAGAAGCGCGGCTCCGGAGCTATCCGGAGGAAAGTGCCGTTTCCCGGGGTCTTTCGGCTTGAAGCGGCGCTCCGGAGCGCTCCGCTGCCGCTTTACTGAGCTCTGCGCAAATTAGCCGCTTCTTCGCCTCCGAGAAGCAGAGATCGCGGTTGCTTAGAAGAGGCGAAGAACGAAGCCGCAAAGAAGCGGGCTTGTGTGTGAAGCCTTCCGACTGCCAGAGGACAGTGGCTGCCGCTCTCCTGCCTCTTGAATTCACTCTCGGCAAGCGAATGGAAAGCGTTCCAGGACAACTTGCCTGGGTTTTGACTTGGTCCTGATGCCTCCCACCTTGGCAAGTCTTGCTCGTCGCCAGAGGCTCCGAGATGCACAGAAGACGGTGGCAGCTGCTGAAAAGAAGGGCAGCGGTGAGTTTGTCGACAAGCAAGAACATAGGCAGCTGCCTGTGCTTGGGAAGGAGCAGCTGCCTGGTTTTGGCAATTGCCTTCACAGCGCCCAGAAGCCCGGTGCTCTGCTGCTTTGTTTTTCGCAGTCAGTCAATTGCACACTAGTGAAGCTGAGCCAGGCTCTTCAGCTTTGCTGCTTTTGAGCATCTGTGCTCCACTTAGGCTCTGTGACATCTCTCGAGGTTGTTTGCCTCGGCCAGGCTGGAAAGTGCCCGCTAGTACCTAGAGCTGGGCAGGAGAGGGCAGAGAGCACTTCCATCTGACAGCAGGTTGCAGATTGCCTCAGAAAGAGCCGTGTCCTTGGAATGTGCAGCAAATCCTCTTTCTTTGCAACCCGCGGTTAGTGTGCAGTGCAGGTACGCTCTCCCCTTGCCAAATGGAGTGGGAAAGCTTTTCGCTAAGCTAGAGATGACTAGAGAAGCAGAAGCGCGGCTCCGGAGCTATCCGGAGGAAAGTGCCGCTTCCCGGCGTCTTTCGGCTTGAAGAGGCGCTCCGGAGTGCTCCGCTGGCGCTCTGCTGAGCTGTGCGCGAATTAGCCGCTTCTGCGCCTCCGAGAAGCAGAGATCGCGGTTGCTTGGAAGAGGCGAAGAACGAAGCCGCAAAGAAGCGGGCTTGTGTGCGAAGCCTTCCGACTGCCGGAGGACGGTGGCTGCCGCTCTCCTGCCTCTTGAATTCACTCTCGGCAAGCGAATGGAAAGCGTTCCAGGACAACTTGCCTGGGTTTTGACTTGGTCCTGATGCCTCCCACCTTGGCAAGTCTTGCTCGTCGCCAGAGGCTCCGAGATGCACAGAAGACGGTGGCAGCTGCTGAAAAGAAGGGCAGCGGTGAGTTTGTCGACAAGCAAGAACATAGGCAGCTGCCTGTGCTTGGGAAGGAGCAGCTGCCTGGTTTTGGCAATTGCCTTCACAGCGCCCAGAAGCCCGGTGCTCTGCTGCTTTGTTTTTCGCAGTCAGTCAATTGCACACTAGTGAAGCTGAGCCAGGCTCTTCAGCTTTGCTGCTTTTGAGCATCTGTGCTCCACTTAGGCTCTGTGACATCTCTGGAGGTTGTTTGCCTCGGCCAGGCTGGAAAGTGCCCGCTAGTACCTAGAGCTGGGCAGGAGAGGGCAGAGAGCACTTCCATCTGACAGCAGGTTGCAGATTGCCTCGGAAAGAGCCGTGTCCTTGGAATGTGCAGCAAATCCTCTTTCTTTGCAAACCGCGGTTAGTGTGCAGTGCAGGTACACTCTCCCCTTGCCAAATGGAGTGGGAAAGCTTTTCGCTAAGCTAGAGATGACTAGAGAAGCAGAAGCGCGGCTCCGGAGCTATCCGGAGGAAAGTGCCTCTTCCCGGCGTCTTTCGGCTTGAAGAGGCGCTCCGGAGTGCTCCGCTGGCGCTCTGCTGAGCTGTGCGCGAATTAGCCGCTTCTGCGCCTCTGAGAAGCAGAGATCGCGGTTGCTTGGAAGAGGCGAAGAACGAAGCCGCAAAGAAGCGGGCTTGTGTGCCAAGCCTTCCGACTGCCGGAGGACGGTGGCTGCCGCTCTCCTGCCTGTTGAATTCACTCTCGGCAAGCGAATGGAAAGCGTTCCAGGACAACTTGCCTGGGTTTTGACTTGGTCCTGATGCCTCCCACCTTGGCAAGTCTTGCTCGTCGCCAGAGGCTCCGAGATGCACAGAAGACGGTGGCAGCTGCTGAAAAGAAGGGCAGCGGTGAGTTTGTCGACAAGCAAGAACATAGGCAGCTGCCTGTGCTTGGGAAGGAGCAGCTGCCTGGTTTTGGCAATTGCCTTCACAGCGCCCAGAAGCCCGGTGCTCTGCTGCTTTGTTTTTCGCAGTCAGTCAATTGCACACTAGTGAAGCTGAGCCAGGCTCTTCAGCTTTGCTGCTTTTGAGCATCTGTGCTCCACTTAGACTCTGTGACATCTCTGGAGGTTGTTTGCCTCGGCCAGGCTGGAAAGTGCCCGCTAGTACCTAGAGCTGGGCAGGAGAGGGCAGAGAGCACTTCCATCTGACAGCAGGTTGCAGATTGCCTCGGAAAGAGCCGTGTCCTTGGAATGTGCAGCAAATCCTCTTTCTTTGCAAACCGCGGTTAGTGTGCAGTGTAGGTACACTCTCCCCTTGCCAAATGGAGTGGGAAAGCTTTTCGCTAAGCTAGAGATGACTAGAGAAGCAGAAGCGCGGCACCGGAGCTATCCGGAGGAAAGTGCCTCTTCCCGGCGTCTTTCGGCTTGAAGAGGCGCTCCGGAGTGCTCCGCTGGCGCTCTGCTGAGCTGTGCGCGAATTAGCCGCTTCTGCGCCTCCGAGAAGCAGAGATCGCGGTTGCTTGGAAGAGGCGAAGAACGAAGCCGCAAAGAAGCGGGCTTGTGTGCGAAGCCTTCCGACTGCCGGAGGACGGTGGCTGCCGCTCTCCTGCCTCTTGAATTCACTCTCGGCAAGCGAATGGAAAGCGTTCCAGGACAACTTGCCTGGGTTTTGACTTGGTCCTGATGCCTCCCACCTTGGCAAGTCTTGCTCGTCGCCAGAGGCTCCGAGATGCACAGAAGACGGTGGCAGCTGCTGAAAAGAAGGGCAGCGGTGAGTTTGTCGACAAGCAAGAACATAGGCAGCTGCCTGTGCTTGGGAAGGAGCAGCTGCCTGGTTTTGGCAATTGCCTTCACAGCGCCCAGAAGCCCGGTGCTCTGCTGCTTTGTTTTTCGCAGTCAGTCAATTGCACACTAGTGAAGCTGAGCCAGGCTCTTCAGCTTTGCTGCTTTTGAGCATCTGTGCTCCACTTAGACTCTGTGACATCTCTCGAGGTTGTTTGCCTCGGCCAGGCTGGAAAGTGCCCGCTAGTACCTAGAGCTGGGCAGGAGAGGGCAGAGAGCACTTCCATCTGACAGCAGGTTGCAGATTGCCTCGGAAAGAGCCGTGTCCTTGGAATGTGCAGCAAATCCTCTTTCTTTGCAAACCGCGGTTAGTGTGCAGTGCAGGTACGCTCTCCCCTTGCCAAATGGAGTGGGAAAGCTTTTCGCTAAGCTAGAGATGACTAGAGAAGCAGAAGCGCGGCTCCGGAGCTATCCGGAGGAAAGTGCCGCTTCCCGGCGTCTTTCGGCTTGAAGAGGCGCTCCGGAGTGCTCCGCTGGCGCTCTGCTGAGCTGTGCGCGAATTAGCCGCTTCTGCGCCTCCGAGAAGCAGAGATCGCGGTTGCTTGGAAGAGGCGAAGAACGAAGCCGCAAAGAAGCGGGCTTGTGTGCCAAGCCTTCCGACTGCCGGAGGAGGGTGGCTGCCGCTCTCCTGCCTCTTGAATTCACTCTCGGCAAGCGAATGGAAAGCGTTCCAGGACAACTTGCCTGGGTTTTGACTTGGTCCTGATGCCTCCCACCTTGGCAAGTCTTGCTCGTCGCCAGAGGCTCCGAGATGCACAGAAGACGGTGGCAGCTGCTGAAAAGAAGGGCAGCGGTGAGTTTGTCGACAAGCAAGAACATAGGCAGCTGCCTGTGCTTGGGAAGGAGCAGCTGCCTGGTTTTGGCAATTGCCTTCACAGCGCCCAGAAGCCCGGTGCTCTGCTGCTTTGTTTTTCGCAGTCAGTCAATTGCACACTAGTGAAGCTGAGCCAGGCTCTTCAGCTTTGCTGCTTTTGAGCATCTGTGCTCCACTTAGGCTCTGTGACATCTCTGGAGGTTGTTTGCCTCGCCCAGGCTGGAAAGTGCCCGCTAGTACCTAGAGCTGGGCAGGAGAGGGCAGAGAGCACTTCCATCTGACAGCAGGTTGCAGATTGCCTCGGAAAGAGCCGTGTCCTTGGAATGTGCAGCAAATCCTCTTTCTTTGCAAACCGCGGTTAGTGTGCAGTGTAGGTACACTCTCCCCTTGCCAAATGGAGTGGGAAAGCTTTTCGCTAAGCTAGAGATGACTAGAGAAGCAGAAGCGCGGCACCGGAGCTATCCGGAGGAAAGTGCCTCTTCCCGGCGTCTTTCGGCTTGAAGAGGCGCTCCGGAGTGCTCCGCTGGCGCTCTGCTGAGCTGTGCGCGAATTAGCCGCTTCTGCGCCTCCGAGAAGCAGAGATCGCGGTTGCTTGGAAGAGGCGAAGAACGAAGCCGCAAAGAAGCGGGCTTGTGTGCGAAGCCTTCCGACTGCCGGAGGACGGTGGCTGCCGCTCTCCTGCCTGTTGAATTCACTCTCGGCAAGCGAATGGAAAGCGTTCCAGGACAACTTGCCTGGGTTTTGACTTGGTCCTGATGCCTCCCACCTTGGCAAGTCTTGCTCGTCGCCAGAGGCTCCGAGATGCACAGAAGACGGTGGCAGCTGCTGAAAAGAAGGGCAGCGGTGAGTTTGTCGACAAGCAAGAACATAGGCAGCTGCCTGTGCTTGGGAAGGAGCAGCTGCCTGGTTTTGGCAATTGCCTTCACAGCGCCCAGAAGCCCGGTGCTCTGCTGCTTTGTTTTTCGCAGTCAGTCAATTGCACACTAGTGAAGCTGAGCCAGGCTCTTCAGCTTTGCTGCTTTTGAGCATCTGTGCTCCACTTAGGCTCTGTGACATCTCTGGAGGTTGTTTGCCTCGGCCAGGCTGGAAAGTGCCCGCTAGTACCTAGAGCTGGGCAGGAGAGGGCAGAGAGCACTTCCATCTGACAGCAGGTTGCAGATTGCCTCGGAAAGAGCCGTGTCCTTGGAATGTGCAGCAAATCCTCTTTCTTTGCAACCCGCGGTTAGTGTGCAGTGCAGGTACGCTCTCCCCTTGCCAAATGGAGTGGGAAAGCTTTTCGCTAAGCTAGAGATGACTAGAGAAGCAGAAGCGCGGCTCCGGAGCTATCCGGAGGAAAGTGCCGCTTCCCGGCGTCTTTCGGCTTGAAGAGGCGCTCCGGAGTGCTCCGCTGGCGCTCTGCTGAGCTGTGCGCGAATTAGCCGCTTCTGCGCCTCCGAGAAGCAGAGATCGCGGTTGCTTGGAAGAGGCGAAGAACGAAGCCGCAAAGAAGCGGGCTTGTGTGCCAAGCCTTCCGACTGCCGGAGGACGGTGGCTGCCGCTCTCCTGCCTCTTGAATTCACTCTCGGCAAGCGAATGGAAAGCGTTCCAGGACAACTTGCCTGGGTTTTGACTTGGTCCTGATGCCTCCCACCTTGGCAAGTCTTGCTCGTCGCCAGAGGCTCCGAGATGCACAGAAGACGGTGGCAGCTGCTGAAAAGAAGGGCAGCGGTGAGTTTGTCGACAAGCAAGAACATAGGCAGCTGCCTGTGCTTGGGAAGGAGCAGCTGCCTGGTTTTGGCAATTGCCTTCACAGCGCCCAGAAGCCCGGTGCTCTGCTGCTTTGTTTTTCGCAGTCAGTCAATTGCACACTAGTGAAGCTGAGCCAGGCTCTTCAGCTTTGCTGCTTTTGAGCATCTGTGCTCCACTTAGGCTCTGTGACATCTCTGGAGGTTGTTTGCCTCGGCCAGGCTGGAAAGTGCCCGCTAGTACCTAGAGCTGGGCAGGAGAGGGCAGAGAGCACTTCCATCTGACAGCAGGTTGCAGATTGCCTCGGAAAGAGCCGTGTCCTTGGAATGTGCAGCAAATCCTCTTTCTTTGCAACCCGCGGTTAGTGTGCAGTGCAGGTACGCTCTCCCCTTGCCAAATGGAGTGGGAAAGCTTTTCGCTAAGCTAGAGATGACTAGAGAAGCAGAAGCGCGGCTCCGGAGCTATCCGGAGGAAAGTGCCGCTTCCCGGCGTCTTTCGGCTTGAAGAGGCGCTCCGGAGTGCTCCGCTGGCGCTCTGCTGAGCTGTGCGCGAATTAGCCGCTTCTGCGCCTCCGAGAAGCAGAGATCGCGGTTGCTTGGAAGAGGCGAAGAACGAAGCCGCAAAGAAGCGGGCTTGTGTGCCAAGCCTTCCGACTGCCGGAGGACGGTGGCTGCCGCTCTCCTGCCTCTTGAATTCACTCTCGGCAAGCGAATGGAAAGCGTTCCAGGACAACTTGCCTGGGTTTTGACTTGGTCCTGATGCCTCCCACCTTGGCAAGTCTTGCTCGTCGCCAGAGGCTCCGAGATGCACAGAAGACGGTGGCAGCTGCTGAAAAGAAGGGCAGCGGTGAGTTTGTCGACAAGCAAGAACATAGGCAGCTGCCTGTGCTTGGGAAGGAGCAGCTGCCTGGTTTTGGCAATTGCCTTCACAGCGCCCAGAAGCCCGGTGCTCTGCTGCTTTGTTTTTCGCAGTCAGTCAATTGCACACTAGTGAAGCTGAGCCAGGCTCTTCAGCTTTGCTGCTTTTGAGCATCTGTGCTCCACTTAGGCTCTGTGACATCTCTGGAGGTTGTTTGCCTCGCCCAGGCTGGAAAGTGCCCGCTAGTACCTAGAGCTGGGCAGGAGAGGGCAGAGAGCACTTCCATCTGACAGCAGGTTGCAGATTGCCTCGGAAAGAGCCGTGTCCTTGGAATGTGCAGCAAATCCTCTTTCTTTGCAAACCGCGGTTAGTGTGCAGTGTAGGTACACTCTCCCCTTGCCAAATGGAGTGGGAAAGCTTTTCGCTAAGCTAGAGATGACTAGAGAAGCAGAAGCGCGGCTCCGGAGCTATCCGGAGGAAAGTGCCTCTTCCCGGCGTCTTTCGGCTTGAAGAGGCGCTCCGGAGTGCTCCGCTGGCGCTCTGCTGAGCTGTGCGCGAATTAGCCGCTTCTGCGCCTCTGAGAAGCAGAGATCGCGGTTGCTTGGAAGAGGCGAAGAACGAAGCCGCAAAGAAGCGGGCTTGTGTGCGAAGCCTTCCGACTGCCGGAGGAGGGTGGCTGCCGCTCTCCTGCCTCTTGAATTCACTCTCGGCAAGCGAATGGAAAGCGTTCCAGGACAACTTGCCTGGGTTTTGACTTGGTCCTGATGCCTCCCACCTTGGCAAGTCTTGCTCGTCGCCAGAGGCTCCGAGATGCACAGAAGACGGTGGCAGCTGCTGAAAAGAAGGGCAGCGGTGAGTTTGTCGACAAGCAAGAACATAGGCAGCTGCCTGTGCTTGGGAAGGAGCAGCTGCCTGGTTTTGGCAATTGCCTTCACAGCGCCCAGAAGCCCGGTGCTCTGCTGCTTTGTTTTTCGCAGTCAGTCAATTGCACACTAGTGAAGCTGAGCCAGGCTCTTCAGCTTTGCTGCTTTTGAGCATCTGTGCTCCACTTATGCTCTGTGACATCTCTGGAGGTTGTTTGCCTCGGCCAGGCTGGCAAGTGCCCGCTAGTACCTAGAGCTGGGCAGGAGAGGGCAGAGAGCACTTCCATCTGACAGCAGGTTGCAGATTGCCTCGGAAAGAGCCGTGTCCTTGGAATGTGCAGCAAATCCTCTTTCTTTGCAAACCGCGGTTAGTGTGCAGTGTAGGTACACTCTCCCCTTGCCAAATGGAGTGGGAAAGCTTTTCGCTAAGCTAGAGATGACTAGAGAAGCAGAAGCGCGGCACCGGAGCTATCCGGAGGAAAGTGCCTCTTCCCGGCGTCTTTCGGCTTGAAGAGGCGCTCCGGAGTGCTCCGCTGGCGCTCTGCTGAGCTGTGCGCGAATTAGCCGCTTCTGCGCCTCCGAGAAGCAGAGATCGCGGTTGCTTGGAAGAGGCGAAGAACGAAGCCGCAAAGAAGCGGGCTTGTGTGCGAAGCCTTCCGACTGCCGGAGGACGGTGGCTGCCGCTCTCCTGCCTCTTGAATTCACTCTCGGCAAGCGAATGGAAAGCGTTCCAGGACAACTTGCCTGGGTTTTGACTTGGTCCTGATGCCTCCCACCTTGGCAAGTCTTGCTCGTCGCCAGAGGCTCCGAGATGCACAGAAGACGGTGGCAGCTGCTGAAAAGAAGGGCAGCGGTGAGTTTGTCGACAAGCAAGAACATAGGCAGCTGCCTGTGCTTGGGAAGGAGCAGCTGCCTGGTTTTGGCAATTGCCTTCACAGCGCCCAGAAGCCCGGTGCTCTGCTGCTTTGTTTTTCGCAGTCAGTCAATTGCACACTAGTGAAGCTGAGCCAGGCTCTTCAGCTTTGCTGCTTTTGAGCATCTGTGCTCCACTTAGGCTCTGTGACATCTCTCGAGGTTGTTTGCCTCGCCCAGGCTGGAAAGTGCCCGCTAGTACCTAGAGCTGGGCAGGAGAGGGCAGAGAGCACTTCCATCTGACAGCAGGTTGCAGATTGCCTCGGAAAGAGCCGTGTCCTTGGAATGTGCAGCAAATCCTCTTTCTTTGCAAACCGCGGTTAGTGTGCAGTGCAGGTACGCTCTCCCCTTGCCAAATGGAGTGGGAAAGCTTTTCGCTAAGCTAGAGATGACTAGAGAAGCAGAAGCGCGGCTCCGGAGCTATCCGGAGGAAAGTGCCGCTTCCCGGCGTCTTTCGGCTTGAAGAGGCGCTCCGGAGTGCTCCGCTGGCGCTCTGCTGAGCTGTGCGCGAATTAGCCGCTTCTGCGCCTCCGAGAAGCAGAGATCGCGGTTGCTTGGAAGAGGCGAAGAACGAAGCCGCAAAGAAGCGGGCTTGTGTGCGAAGCCTTCCGACTGCCGGAGGACGGTGGCTGCCGCTCTCCTGCCTCTTGAATTCACTCTCGGCAAGCGAATGGAAAGCGTTCCAGGACAACTTGCCTGGGTTTTGACTTGGTCCTGATGCCTCCCACCTTGGCAAGTCTTGCTCGTCGCCAGAGGCTCCGAGATGCACAGAAGACGGTGGCAGCTGCTGAAAAGAAGGGCAGCGGTGAGTTTGTCGACAAGCAAGAACATAGGCAGCTGCCTGTGCTTGGGAAGGAGCAGCTGCCTGGTTTTGGCAATTGCCTTCACAGCGCCCAGAAGCCCGGTGCTCTGCTGCTTTGTTTTTCGCAGTCAGTCAATTGCACACTAGTGAAGCTGAGCCAGGCTTTTCAGCTTTGCTGCTTTTGAGCATCTGTGCTCCACTTAGGCTCTGTGACATCTCTGGAGGTTGTTTGCCTCGCCCAGGCTGGAAAGTGCCCGCTAGTACCTAGAGCTGGGCAGGAGAGGGCAGAGAGCACTTCCATCTGACAGCAGGTTGCAGATTGCCTCGGAAAGAGCCGTGTCCTTGGAATGTGCAGCAAATCCTCTTTCTTTGCAAACCGCGGTTAGTGTGCAGTGTAGGTACACTCTCCCCTTGCCAAATGGAGTGGGAAAGCTTTTCGCTAAGCTAGAGATGACTAGAGAAGCAGAAGCGCGGCACCGGAGCTATCCGGAGGAAAGTGCCTCTTCCCGGCGTCTTTCGGCTTGAAGAGGCGCTCCGGAGTGCTCCGCTGGCGCTCTGCTGAGCTGTGCGCGAATTAGCCGCTTCTGCGCCTCCGAGAAGCAGAGATCGCGGTTGCTTGGAAGAGGCGAAGAACGAAGCCGCAAAGAAGCGGGCTTGTGTGCGAAGCCTTCCGACTGCCGGAGGACGGTGGCTGCCGCTCTCCTGCCTCTTGAATTCACTCTCGGCAAGCGAATGGAAAGCGTTCCAGGACAACTTGCCTGGGTTTTGACTTGGTCCTGATGCCTCCCACCTTGGCAAGTCTTGCTCGTCGCCAGAGGCTCCGAGATGCACAGAAGACGGTGGCAGCTGCTGAAAAGAAGGGCAGCGGTGAGTTTGTCGACAAGCAAGAACATAGGCAGCTGCCTGTGCTTGGGAAGGAGCAGCTGCCTGGTTTTGGCAATTGCCTTCACAGCGCCCAGAAGCCCGGTGCTCTGCTGCTTTGTTTTTCGCAGTCAGTCAATTGCACACTAGTGAAGCTGAGCCAGGCTCTTCAGCTTTGCTGCTTTTGAGCATCTGTGCTCCACTTAGGCTCTGTGACATCTCTGGAGGTTGTTTGCCTCGCCCAGGCTGGAAAGTGCCCGCTAGTACCTAGAGCTGGGCAGGAGAGGGCAGAGAGCACTTCCATCTGACAGCAGGTTGCAGATTGCCTCGGAAAGAGCCGTGTCCTTGGAATGTGCAGCAAATCCTCTTTCTTTGCAAACCGCGGTTAGTGTGCAGTGTAGGTACACTCTCCCCTTGCCAAATGGAGTGGGAAAGCTTTTCGCTAAGCTAGAGATGACTAGAGAAGCAGAAGCGCGGCACCGGAGCTATCCGGAGGAAAGTGCCTCTTCCCGGCGTCTTTCGGCTTGAAGAGGCGCTCCGGAGTGCTCCGCTGGCGCTCTGCTGAGCTGTGCGCGAATTAGCCGCTTCTGCGCCTCCGAGAAGCAGAGATCGCGGTTGCTTGGAAGAGGCGAAGAACGAAGCCGCAAAGAAGCGGGCTTGTGTGCGAAGCCTTCCGACTGCCGGAGGACGGTGGCTGCCGCTCTCCTGCCTGTTGAATTCACTCTCGGCAAGCGAATGGAAAGCGTTCCAGGACAACTTGCCTGGGTTTTGACTTGGTCCTGATGCCTCCCACCTTGGCAAGTCTTGCTCGTCGCCAGAGGCTCCGAGATGCACAGAAGACGGTGGCAGCTGCTGAAAAGAAGGGCAGCGGTGAGTTTGTCGACAAGCAAGAACATAGGCAGCTGCCTGTGCTTGGGAAGGAGCAGCTGCCTGGTTTTGGCAATTGCCTTCACAGCGCCCAGAAGCCCGGTGCTCTGCTGCTTTGTTTTTCGCAGTCAGTCAATTGCACACTAGTGAAGCTGAGCCAGGCTCTTCAGCTTTGCTGCTTTTGAGCATCTGTGCTCCACTTATGCTCTGTGACATCTCTCGAGGTTGTTTGCCTCGGCCAGGCTGGCAAGTGCCCGCTAGTACCTAGAGCTGGGCAGGAGAGGGCAGAGAGCACTTCCATCTGACAGCAGGTTGCAGATTGCCTCGGAAAGAGCCGTGTCCTTGGAATGTGCAGCAAATCCTCTTTCTTTGCAAACCGCGGTTAGTGTGCAGTGCAGGTACACTCTCCCCTTGCCAAATGGAGTGGGAAAGCTTTTCGCTAAGCTAGAGATGACTAGAGAAGCAGAAGCGCGGCACCGGAGCTATCCGGAGGAAAGTGCCTCTTCCCGGCGTCTTTCGGCTTGAAGAGGCGCTCCGGAGTGCTCCGCTGGCGCTCTGCTGAGCTGTGCGCGAATTAGCCGCTTCTGCGCCTCCGAGAAGCAGAGATCGCGGTTGCTTGGAAGAGGCGAAGAACGAAGCCGCAAAGAAGCGGGCTTGTGTGCGAAGCCTTCCGACTGCCGGAGGACGGTGGCTGCCGCTCTCCTGCCTGTTGAATTCACTCTCGGCAAGCGAATGGAAAGCGTTCCAGGACAACTTGCCTGGGTTTTGACTTGGTCCTGATGCCTCCCACCTTGGCAAGTCTTGCTCGTCGCCAGAGGCTCCGAGATGCACAGAAGACGGTGGCAGCTGCTGAAAAGAAGGGCAGCGGTGAGTTTGTCGACAAGCAAGAACATAGGCAGCTGCCTGTGCTTGGGAAGGAGCAGCTGCCTGGTTTTGGCAATTGCCTTCACAGCGCCCAGAAGCCCGGTGCTCTGCTGCTTTGTTTTTCGCAGTCAGTCAATTGCACACTAGTGAAGCTGAGCCAGGCTCTTCAGCTTTGCTGCTTTTGAGCATCTGTGCTCCACTTAGGCTCTGTGACATCTCTCGAGGTTGTTTGCCTCGGCCAGGCTGGAAAGTGCCCGCTAGTACCTAGAGCTGGGCAGGAGAGGGCAGAGAGCACTTCCATCTGACAGCAGGTTGCAGATTGCCTCGGAAAGAGCCGTGTCCTTGGAATGTGCAGCAAATCCTCTTTCTTTGCAAACCGCGGTTAGTGTGCAGTGCAGGTACGCTCTCCCCTTGCCAAATGGAGTGGGAAAGCTTTTCGCTAAGCTAGAGATGACTAGAGAAGCAGAAGCGCGGCTCCGGAGCTATCCGGAGGAAAGTGCCGCTTCCCGGCGTCTTTCGGCTTGAAGAGGCGCTCCGGAGTGCTCCGCTGGCGCTCTGCTGAGCTGTGCGCGAATTAGCCGCTTCTGCGCCTCCGAGAAGCAGAGATCGCGGTTGCTTGGAAGAGGCGAAGAACGAAGCCGCAAAGAAGCGGGCTTGTGTGCGAAGCCTTCCGACTGCCGGAGGACGGTGGCTGCCGCTCTCCTGCCTCTTGAATTCACTCTCGGCAAGCGAATGGAAAGCGTTCCAGGACAACTTGCCTGGGTTTTGACTTGGTCCTGATGCCTCCCACCTTGGCAAGTCTTGCTCGTCGCCAGAGGCTCCGAGATGCACAGAAGACGGTGGCAGCTGCTGAAAAGAAGGGCAGCGGTGAGTTTGTCGACAAGCAAGAACATAGGCAGCTGCCTGTGCTTGGGAAGGAGCAGCTGCCTGGTTTTGGCAATTGCCTTCACAGCGCCCAGAAGCCCGGTGCTCTGCTGCTTTGTTTTTCGCAGTCAGTCAATTGCACACTAGTGAAGCTGAGCCAGGCTCTTCAGCTTTGCTGCTTTTGAGCATCTGTGCTCCACTTAGGCTCTGTGACATCTCTGGAGGTTGTTTGCCTCGGCCAGGCTGGAAAGTGCCCGCTAGTACCTAGAGCTGGGCAGGAGAGGGCAGAGAGCACTTCCATCTGACAGCAGGTTGCAGATTGCCTCGGAAAGAGCCGTGTCCTTGGAATGTGCAGCAAATCCTCTTTCTTTGCAAACCGCGGTTAGTGTGCAGTGTAGGTACACTCTCCCCTTGCCAAATGGAGTGGGAAAGCTTTTCGCTAAGCTAGAGATGACTAGAGAAGCAGAAGCGCGGCTCCGGAGCTATCCGGAGGAAAGTGCCTCTTCCCGGCGTCTTTCGGCTTGAAGAGGCGCTCCGGAGTGCTCCGCTGGCGCTCTGCTGAGCTGTGCGCGAATTAGCCGCTTCTGCGCCTCCGAGAAGCAGAGATCGCGGTTGCTTGGAAGAGGCGAAGAACGAAGCCGCAAAGAAGCGGGCTTGTGTGCGAAGCCTTCCGACTGCCGGAGGACGGTGGCTGCCGCTCTCCTGCCTCTTGAATTCACTCTCGGCAAGCGAATGGAAAGCGTTCCAGGACAACTTGCCTGGGTTTTGACTTGGTCCTGATGCCTCCCACCTTGGCAAGTCTTGCTCGTCGCCAGAGGCTCCGAGATGCACAGAAGACGGTGGCAGCTGCTGAAAAGAAGGGCAGCGGTGAGTTTGTCGACAAGCAAGAACATAGGCAGCTGCCTGTGCTTGGGAAGGAGCAGCTGCCTGGTTTTGGCAATTGCCTTCACAGCGCCCAGAAGCCCGGTGCTCTGCTGCTTTGTTTTTCGCAGTCAGTCAATTGCACACTAGTGAAGCTGTGCCAGGCTCTTCAGCTTTGCTGCTTTTGAGCATCTGTGCTCCACTTAGGCTCTGTGACATCTCTGGAGGTTGTTTGCCTCGGCCAGGCTGGAAAGTGCCCGCTAGTACCTAGAGCTGGGCAGGAGAGGGCAGAGAGCACTTCCATCTGACAGCAGGTTGCAGATTGCCTCGGAAAGAGCCGTGTCCTTGGAATGTGCAGCAAATCCTCTTTCTTTGCAAACCGCGGTTAGTGTGCAGTGTAGGTACGCTCTCCCCTTGCCAAATGGAGTGGGAAAGCTTTTCGCTAAGCTAGAGATGACTAGAGAAGCAGAAGCGCGGCTCCGGAGCTATCCGGAGGAAAGTGCCGCTTCCCGGCGTCTTTCGGCTTGAAGAGGCGCTCCGGAGTGCTCCGCTGGCGCTCTGCTGAGCTGTGCGCGAATTAGCCGCTTCTGCGCCTCCGAGAAGCAGAGATCGCGGTTGCTTGGAAGAGGCGAAGAACGAAGCCGCAAAGAAGCGGGCTTGTGTGCCAAGCCTTCCGACTGCCGGAGGACGGTGGCTGCCGCTCTCCTGCCTGTTGAATTCACTCTCGGCAAGCGAATGGAAAGCGTTCCAGGACAACTTGCCTGGGTTTTGACTTGGTCCTGATGCCTCCCACCTTGGCAAGTCTTGCTCGTCGCCAGAGGCTCCGAGATGCACAGAAGACGGTGGCAGCTGCTGAAAAGAAGGGCAGCGGTGAGTTTGTCGACAAGCAAGAACATAGGCAGCTGCCTGTGCTTGGGAAGGAGCAGCTGCCTGGTTTTGGCAATTGCCTTCACAGCGCCCAGAAGCCCGGTGCTCTGCTGCTTTGTTTTTCGCAGTCAGTCAATTGCACACTAGTGAAGCTGAGCCAGGCTCTTCAGCTTTGCTGCTTTTGAGCATCTGTGCTCCACTTAGGCTCTGTGACATCTCTGGAGGTTGTTTGCCTCGGCCAGGCTGGAAAGTGCCCGCTAGTACCTAGAGCTGGGCAGGAGAGGGCAGAGAGCACTTCCATCTGACAGCAGGTTGCAGATTGCCTCGGAAAGAGCCGTGTCCTTGGAATGTGCAGCAAATCCTCTTTCTTTGCAAACCGCGGTTAGTGTGCAGTGCAGGTACGCTCTCCCCTTGCCAACTGGAGTGGGAAAGCTTTTCGCTAAGCTAGAGATGACTAGAGAAGCAGAAGCGCGGCTCCGGAGCTATCCGGAGGAAAGTGCCGCTTCCCGGCGTCTTTCGGCTTGAAGAGGCGCTCCGGAGTGCTCCGCTGGCGCTCTGCTGAGCTGTGCGCGAATTAGCCGCTTCTTCGCCTCCGAGAAGCAGAGATCGCGGTTGCTTGGAAGAGGCGAAGAACGAAGCCGCAAAGAAGCGGGCTTGTGTGCGAAGCCTTCCGACTGCCGGAGGACGGTGGCTGCCGCACTCCTGCCTGTTGAATTCACTCTCGGCAAGCGAATGGAAAGCGTTCCAGGACAACTTGCCTGGGTTTTGACTTGGTCCTGATGCCTCCCACCTTGGCAAGTCTTGCTCGTCGCCAGAGGCTCCGAGATGCACAGAAGACGGTGGCAGCTGCTGAAAAGAAGGGCAGCGGTGAGTTTGTCGACAAGCAAGAACATAGGCAGCTGCCTGTGCTTGGGAAGGAGCAGCTGCCTGGTTTTGGCAATTGCCTTCACAGCGCCCAGAAGCCCGGTGCTCTGCTGCTTTGTTTTTCGCAGTCAGTCAATTGCACACTAGTGAAGCTGAGCCAGGCTCTTCAGCTTTGCTGCTTTTGAGCATCTGTGCTCCACTTATGCTCTGTGACATCTCTTGAGGTTGTTTGCCTCGGCCAGGCTGGAAAGTGCCCGCTAGTACCTAGAGCTGGGCAGGAGAGGGCAGAGAGCACTTCCATCTGACAGCAGGTTGCAGATTGCCTCGGAAAGAGCCGTGTCCTTGGAATGTGCAGCAAATCCTCTTTCTTTGCAAACCGCGGTTAGTGTGCAGTGTAGGTACGCTCTCCCCCTTGCCAAATGGAGTGGGAAAGCTTTTCGCTGAGATAGAGATGACTAGAGAAGCAGAAGCGCGGCTCCGGAGCTATCCGGAGGAAAGTGGCGCTTCCCGGCGTCTTTCGGCTTGAAGCGGCGCTCCGGAGCGCTTTGCTGCCGCTTTACTGAGCTGTGCGCGAACTAGCCGCTTCTGCGCCTCCGAGAAGCAGAGATCGCGGTTGCTTGGAAGAGGCGAAGAACGAAGCCGCAAAGAAGCGGGCTTGTGTGTGAAGCCTTCAGACTGCCGGAGGACGGTGGCTGCCGCTCTCCTGCCTGTTGAATTCACTCTCGGCAAGCGAATGGAAAGCGTTCCAGGACAACTTGCCTGGGTTTTGACTTGGTCCTGATGCGTCCCACCTTGGCAAGTCTTGCTCGTCGCCAGAGGCTCCGAGATGCACAGAAGACGGTGGCAGCTGCTGAAAAGAAGGGCAGCGGTGAGTTTGTCGACAAGCAAGAACATAGGCAGCTGCCTGTGCTTGGGAAGGAGCAGCTGCCTGGTTTTGGCAATTGCCTTCACAGCGCCCAGAAGCCCGGTGCTCTGCTGCTTTGTTTTTCGCAGTCAGTCAATTGCACACTAGTGAAGCTGAGCCAGGCTCTTCAGCTTTGCTGCTTTTGAGCATCTGTGCTCCACTTAGGCTCTGTGACATCTCTCGAGGTTGTTTGCCTCGGCCAGGCTGGAAAGTGCCCGCTAGTACCTAGAGCTGGGCAGGAGAGGGCAGAGAGCACTTCCATCTGACAGCAGGTTGCAGATTGCCTCGGAAAGAGCCGTGTCCTTGGAATGTGCAGCAAATCCTCTTTCTTTGCAAACCGCGGTTAGTGTGCAGTGTAGGTACGCTCTCCCCTTGCCAAATGGAGTGGGAAAGCTTTTCGCTAAGCTAGAGATGACTAGAGAAGCAGAAGCGCGGCTCCGGAGCTATCCGGAGGAAAGTGCCGCTTCCCGGCGTCTTTCGGCTTGAAGAGGCGCTCCGGAGTGCTCCGCTGGCGCTCTGCTGAGCTGTGCGCGAATTAGCCGCTTCTGCGCCTCCGAGAAGCAGAGATCGCGGTTGCTTGGAAGAGGCGAAGAACGAAGCCGCAAAGAAGCGGGCTTGTGTGCGAAGCCTTCCGACTGCCGGAGGACGGTGGCTGCCGCACTCCTGCCTGTTGAATTCACTCTCGGCAAGCGAATGGAAAACGTTCCAGGACAACTTGCCTGGGTTTTGACTTGGTCCTGATGCCTCCCACCTTGGCAAGTCTTGCTCGTCGCCAGAGGCTCCGAGATGCACAGAAGACGGTGGCAGCTGCTGAAAAGAAGGGCAGCGGTGAGTTTGTCGACAAGCAAGAACATAGGCAGCTGCCTGTGCTTGGGAAGGAGCAGCTGCCTGGTTTTGGCAATTGCCTTCACAGCGCCCAGAAGCCCGGTGCTCTGCTGCTTTGTTTTTCGCAGTCAGTCAATTGCACACTAGTGAAGCTGAGCCAGGCTCTTCAGCTTTGCTGCTTTTGAGCATCTGTGCTCCACTTAGGCTCTGTGACATCTCTGGAGGTTGTTTGCCTCGGCCAGGCTGGAAAGTGCCCGCTAGTACCTAGAGCTGGGCAAGAGAGGGCAGAGAGCACTTCCATCTGACAGCAGGTTGCAGATTGCCTCGGAAAGAGCCGTGTCCTTGGAATGTGCAGCAAATCCTCTTTCTTTGCAACCCGCGGTTAGTGTGCAGTGCAGGTACGCTCTCCCCTTGCCAAATGGAGTGGGAAAGCTTTTCGCTGAGATAGAGATGACTAGAGAAGCAGAAGCGCGGCTCCGGAGCTATCCGGAGGAAAGTGCCGTTTCCCGGCGTCTTTCGGCTTGAAGCGGCGCTCCGGAGCGCTTTGCTGCCGCTTTACTGAGCTGTGCGCGAACTAGCCGCTTCTGCGCCTCTGAGAAGCAGAGATCGCGGTTGCTTGGAAGAGGCGAAGAACGAAGCCGCAAAGAAGCGGGCTTGTGTGCCAAGCCTTCCGACTGCCGGAGGACGGTGGCTGCCGCTCTCCTGCCTCTTGAATTCACTCTCGGCAAGCGAATGGAAAGCGTTCCAGGACAACTTGCCTGGGTTTTGACTTGGTCCTGATGCGTCCCACCTTGGCAAGTCTTGCTCGTCGCCAGAGGCTCCGAGATGCACAGAAGACGGTGGCAGCTGCTGAAAAGAAGGGCAGCGGTGAGTTTGTCGACAAGCAAGAACATAGGCAGCTGCCTGTGCTTGGGAAGGAGCAGCTGCCTGGTTTTGGCAATTGCCTTCACAGCGCCCAGAAGCCCGGTGCTCTGCTGCTTTGTTTTTCGCAGTCAGTCAATTGCACACTAGTGAAGCTGAGCCAGGCTCTTCAGCTTTGCTGCTTTTGAGCATCTGTGCTCCACTTAGACTCTGTGACATCTCTCGAGGTTGTTTGCCTCGGCCAGGCTGGAAAGTGCCCGCTAGTACCTAGAGCTGGGCAAGAGAGGGCAGAGAGCACTTCCATCTGACAGCAGGTTGCAGATTGCCTCGGAAAGAGCCGTGTCCTTGGAATGTGCAGCAAATCCTCTTTCTTTGCAAACCGCGGTTAGTGTGCAGTGTAGGTACACTCTCCCCTTGCCAAATGGAGTGGGAAAGCTTTTCGCTAAGCTAGAGATGACTAGAGAAGCAGAAGCGCGGCTCCGGAGCTATCCGGAGGAAAGTGCCGCTTCCCGGCGTCTTTCGGCTTGAAGAGGCGCTCCGGAGTGCTCCGCTGGCGCTCTGCTGAGCTGTGCGCGAATTAGCCGCTTCTGCGCCTCCGAGAAGCAGAGATCGCGGTTGCTTGGAAGAGGCGAAGAACGAAGCCGCAAAGAAGCGGGCTTGTGTGCCAAGCCTTCCGACTGCCGGAGGACGGTGGCTGCCGCTCTCCTGCCTCTTGAATTCACTCTCGGCAAGCGAATGGAAAGCGTTCCAGGACAACTTGCCTGGGTTTTGACTTGGTCCTGATGCGTCCCACCTTGGCAAGTCTTGCTCGTCGCCAGAGGCTCCGAGATGCACAGAAGACGGTGGCAGCTGCTGAAAAGAAGGGCAGCGGTGAGTTTGTCGACAAGCAAGAACATAGGCAGCTGCCTGTGCTTGGGAAGGAGCAGCTGCCTGGTTTTGGCAATTGCCTTCACAGCGCCCAGAAGCCCGGTGCTCTGCTGCTTTGTTTTTCGCAGTCAGTCAATTGCACACTAGTGAAGCTGAGCCAGGCTCTTCAGCTTTGCTGCTTTTGAGCATCTGTGCTCCACTTAGGCTCTGTGACATCTCTGGAGGTTGTTTGCCTCGGCCAGGCTGGCAAGTGCCCGCTAGTACCTAGAGCTGGGCAAGAGAGGGCAGAGAGCACTTCCATCTGACAGCAGGTTGCAGATTGCCTCGGAAAGAGCCGTGTCCTTGGAATGTGCAGCAAATCCTCTTTCTTTGCAAACCGCGGTTAGTGTGCAGTGCAGGTACGCTCTCCCCTTGCCAAATGGAGTGGGAAAGCTTTTCGCTAAGCTAGAGATGACTAGAGAAGCAGAAGCGCGGCTCCGGAGCTATCCGGAGGAAAGTGCCGCTTCCCGGCGTCTTTCGGCTTGAAGAGGCGCTCCGGAGTGCTCCGCTGGCGCTCTGCTGAGCTGTGCGCGAATTAGCCGCTTCTGCGCCTCCGAGAAGCAGAGATCGCGGTTGCTTGGAAGAGGCGAAGAACGAAGCCGCAAAGAAGCGGGCTTGTGTGCCAAGCCTTCCGACTGCCGGAGGACGGTGGCTGCCGCTCTCCTGCCTGTTGAATTCACTCTCGGCAAGCGAATGGAAAGCGTTCCAGGACAACTTGCCTGGGTTTTGACTTGGTCCTGATGCGTCCCACCTTGGCAAGTCTTGCTCGTCGCCAGAGGCTCCGAGATGCACAGAAGACGGTGGCAGCTGCTGAAAAGAAGGGCAGCGGTGAGTTTGTCGACAAGCAAGAACATAGGCAGCTGCCTGTGCTTGGGAAGGAGCAGCTGCCTGGTTTTGGCAATTGCCTTCACAGCGCCCAGAAGCCCGGTGCTCTGCTGCTTTGTTTTTCGCAGTCAGTCAATTGCACACTAGTGAAGCTGAGCCAGGCTCTTCAGCTTTGCTGCTTTTGAGCATCTGTGCTCCACTTAGGCTCTGTGACATCTCTGGAGGTTGTTTGCCTCGGCCAGGCTGGAAAGTGCCCGCTAGTACCTAGAGCTGGGCAGGAGAGGGCAGAGAGCACTTCCATCTGACAGCAGGTTGCAGATTGCCTCGGAAAGAGCCGTGTCCTTGGAATGTGCAGCAAATCCTCTTTCTTTGCAAACCGCGGTTAGTGTGCAGTGTAGGTACACTCTCCCCTTGCCAAATGGAGTGGGAAAGCTTTTCGCTAAGCTAGAGATGACTAGAGAAGCAGAAGCGCGGCTCCGGAGCTATCCGGAGGAAAGTGCCGCTTCCCGGCGTCTTTCGGCTTGAAGAGGCGCTCCGGAGTGCTCCGCTGGCGCTCTGCTGAGCTGTGCGCGAATTAGCCGCTTCTGCGCCTCCGAGAAGCAGAGATCGCGGTTGCTTGGAAGAGGCGAAGAACGAAGCCGCAAAGAAGCGGGCTTGTGTGCGAAGCCTTCCGACTGCCGGAGGACGGTGGCTGCCGCTCTCCTGCCTCTTGAATTCACTCTCGGCAAGCGAATGGAAAGCGTTCCAGGACAACTTGCCTGGGTTTTGACTTGGTCCTGATGCGTCCCACCTTGGCAAGTCTTGCTCGTCGCCAGAGGCTCCGAGATGCACAGAAGACGGTGGCAGCTGCTGAAAAGAAGGGCAGCGGTGAGTTTGTCGACAAGCAAGAACATAGGCAGCTGCCTGTGCTTGGGAAGGAGCAGCTGCCTGGTTTTGGCAATTGCCTTCACAGCGCCCAGAAGCCCGGTGCTCTGCTGCTTTGTTTTTCGCAGTCAGTCAATTGCACACTAGTCAAGCTGAGCCAGGCTCTTCAGCTTTGCTGCTTTTGAGCATCTGTGCTCCACTTAGGCTCTGTGACATCTCTGGAGGTGGTTTGCCTCGGCCAGGCTGGCAAGTGCCCGCTAGTACCTAGAGCTGGGCAAGAGAGGGCAGAGAGCACTTCCATCTGACAGCAGGTTGCAGATTGCCTCGGAAAGAGCCGTGTCCTTGGAATGTGCAGCAAATCCTCTTTCTTTGCAAACCGCGGTTAGTGTGCAGTGCAGGTACGCTCTCCCCTTGCCAAATGGAGTGGGAAAGCTTTTCGCTGAGATAGAGATGACTAGAGAAGCAGAAGCGCGGCTCCGGAGCTATCCGGAGGAAAGTGCCGTTTCCCGGCGTCTTTCGGCTTGAAGCGGCGCTCCGGAGCGCTTTGCTGCCGCTTTACTGAGCTGTGCGCGAACTAGCCGCTTCTGCGCCTCTGAGAAGCAGAGATCGCGGTTGCTTGGAAGAGGCGAAGAACGAAGCCGCAAAGAAGCGGGCTTGTGTGCCAAGCCTTCCGACTGCCGGAGGACGGTGGCTGCCGCTCTCCTGCCTGTTGAATTCACTCTCGGCAAGCGAATGGAAAGCGTTCCAGGACAACTTGCCTGCGTTTTGACTTGGTCCTGATGCGTCCCACCTTGGCAAGTCTTGCTCGTCGCCAGAGGCTCCGAGATGCACAGAAGACGGTGGCAGCTGCTGAAAAGAAGGGCAGCGGTGAGTTTGTCGACAAGCAAGAACATAGGCAGCTGCCTGTGCTTGGGAAGGAGCAGCTGCCTGGTTTTGGCAATTGCCTTCACAGCGCCCAGAAGCCCGGTGCTCTGCTGCTTTGTTTTTCGCAGTCAGTCAATTGCACACTAGTGAAGCTGAGCCAGGCTCTTCAGCTTTGCTGCTTTTGAGCATCTGTGCTCCACTTATGCTCTGTGACATCTCTTGAGGTTGTTTGCCTCGGCCAGGCTGGAAAGTGCCCGCTAGTACCTAGAGCTGGGCAAGAGAGGGCAGAGAGCACTTCCATCTGACAGCAGGTTGCAGATTGCCTCGGAAAGAGCCGTGTCCTTGGAATGTGCAGCAAATCCTCTTTCTTTGCAAACCGCGGTTAGTGTGCAGTGTAGGTACGCTCTCCCCTTGCCAAATGGAGTGGGAAAGCTTTTCGCTAAGCTAGAGATGACTAGAGAAGCAGAAGCGCGGCTCCGGAGCTATCCGGAGGAAAGTGGCGCTTCCCGGCGTCTTTCGGCTTGAAGCGGCGCTCCGGAGCGCTTTGCTGCCGCTTTACTGAGCTGTGCGCGAACTAGCCGCTTCTGCGCCTCCGAGAAGCAGAGATCGCGGTTGCTTGGAAGAGGCGAAGAACGAAGCCGCAAAGAAGCGGGCTTGTGTGTGAAGCCTTCAGACTGCCGGAGGACGGTGGCTGCCGCTCTCCTGCCTGTTGAATTCACTCTCGGCAAGCGAATGGAAAGCGTTCCAGGACAACTTGCCTGGGTTTTGACTTGGTCCTGATGCGTCCCACCTTGGCAAGTCTTGCTCGTCGCCAGAGGCTCCGAGATGCACAGAAGACGGTGGCAGCTGCTGAAAAGAAGGGCAGCGGTGAGTTTGTCGACAAGCAAGAACATAGGCAGCTGCCTGTGCTTGGGAAGGAGCAGCTGCCTGGTTTTGGCAATTGCCTTCACAGCGCCCAGAAGCCCGGTGCTCTGCTGCTTTGTTTTTCGCAGTCAGTCAATTGCACACTAGTGAAGCTGAGCCAGGCTCTTCAGCTTTGCTGCTTTTGAGCATCTGTGCTCCACTTAGGCTCTGTGACATCTCTGGAGGTTGTTTGCCTCGGCCAGGCTGGAAAGTGCCCGCTAGTACCTAGAGCTGGGCAGGAGAGGGCAGAGAACACTTCCATCTGACAGCAGGTTGCAGATTGCCTCGGAAAGAGCCGTGTCCTTGGAATGTGCAGCAAATCCTCTTTCTTTGCAAACCGCGGTTAGTGTGCAGTGTAGGTACACTCTCCCCTTGCCAAATGGAGTGGGAAAGCTTTTCGCTAAGCTAGAGATGACTAGAGAAGCAGAAGCGCGGCTCCGGAGCTATCCGGAGGAAAGTGCCGCTTCCCGGCGTCTTTCGGCTTGAAGAGGCGCTCCGGAGTGCTCCGCTGGCGCTCTGCTGAGCTGTGCGCGAATTAGCCGCTTCTGCGCCTCCGAGAAGCAGAGATCGCGGTTGCTTGGAAGAGGCGAAGAACGAAGCCGCAAAGAAGCGGGCTTGTGTGCGAAGCCTTCCGACTGCCGGAGGACGGTGGCTGCCGCTCTCCTGCCTCTTGAATTCACTCTCGGCAAGCGAATGGAAAGCGTTCCAGGACAACTTGCCTGGGTTTTGACTTGGTCCTGATGCGTCCCACCTTGGCAAGTCTTGCTCGTCGCCAGAGGCTCCGAGATGCACAGAAGACGGTGGCAGCTGCTGAAAAGAAGGGCAGCGGTGAGTTTGTCGACAAGCAAGAACATAGGCAGCTGCCTGTGCTTGGGAAGGAGCAGCTGCCTGGTTTTGGCAATTGCCTTCACAGCGCCCAGAAGCCCGGTGCTCTGCTGCTTTGTTTTTCGCAGTCAGTCAATTGCACACTAGTCAAGCTGAGCCAGGCTCTTCAGCTTTGCTGCTTTTGAGCATCTGTGCTCCACTTAGGCTCTGTGACATCTCTGGAGGTGGTTTGCCTCGGCCAGGCTGGCAAGTGCCCGCTAGTACCTAGAGCTGGGCAAGAGAGGGCAGAGAGCACTTCCATCTGACAGCAGGTTGCAGATTGCCTCGGAAAGAGCCGTGTCCTTGGAATGTGCAGCAAATCCTCTTTCTTTGCAAACCGCGGTTAGTGTGCAGTGCAGGTACGCTCTCCCCTTGCCAAATGGAGTGGGAAAGCTTTTCGCTGAGATAGAGATGACTAGAGAAGCAGAAGCGCGGCTCCGGAGCTATCCGGAGGAAAGTGCCGTTTCCCGGCGTCTTTCGGCTTGAAGCGGCGCTCCGGAGCGCTTTGCTGCCGCTTTACTGAGCTGTGCGCGAACTAGCCGCTTCTGCGCCTCTGAGAAGCAGAGATCGCGGTTGCTTGGAAGAGGCGAAGAACGAAGCCGCAAAGAAGCGGGCTTGTGTGCCAAGCCTTCCGACTGCCGGAGGACGGTGGCTGCCGCTCTCCTGCCTGTTGAATTCACTCTCGGCAAGCGAATGGAAAGCGTTCCAGGACAACTTGCCTGCGTTTTGACTTGGTCCTGATGCGTCCCACCTTGGCAAGTCTTGCTCGTCGCCAGAGGCTCCGAGATGCACAGAAGACGGTGGCAGCTGCTGAAAAGAAGGGCAGCGGTGAGTTTGTCGACAAGCAAGAACATAGGCAGCTGCCTGTGCTTGGGAAGGAGCAGCTGCCTGGTTTTGGCAATTGCCTTCACAGCGCCCAGAAGCCCGGTGCTCTGCTGCTTTGTTTTTCGCAGTCAGTCAATTGCACACTAGTGAAGCTGAGCCAGGCTCTTCAGCTTTGCTGCTTTTGAGCATCTGTGCTCCACTTAGACTCTGTGACATCTCTCGAGGTTGTTTGCCTCGGCCAGGCTGGAAAGTGCCCGCTAGTACCTAGAGCTGGGCAAGAGAGGGCAGAGAGCACTTCCATCTGACAGCAGGTTGCAGATTGCCTCGGAAAGAGCCGTGTCCTTGGAATGTGCAGCAAATCCTCTTTCTTTGCAAACCGCGGTTAGTGTGCAGTGTAGGTACACTCTCCCCTTGCCAAATGGAGTGGGAAAGCTTTTCGCTAAGCTAGAGATGACTAGAGAAGCAGAAGCGCGGCTCCGGAGCTATCCGGAGGAAAGTGGCGCTTCCCGGCGTCTTTCGGCTTGAAGAGGCGCTCCGGAGTGCTCCGCTGGCGCTCTGCTGAGCTGTGCGCGAATTAGCCGCTTCTGCGCCTCCGAGAAGCAGAGATCGCGGTTGCTTGGAAGAGGCGAAGAACGAAGCCGCAAAGAAGCGGGCTTGTGTGCGAAGCCTTCCGACTGCCGGAGGACGGTGGCTGCCGCTCTCCTGCCTCTTGAATTCACTCTCGGCAAGCGAATGGAAAGCGTTCCAGGACAACTTGCCTGGGTTTTGACTTGGTCCTGATGCGTCCCACCTTGGCAAGTCTTGCTCGTCGCCAGAGGCTCCGAGATGCACAGAAGACGGTGGCAGCTGCTGAAAAGAAGGGCAGCGGTGAGTTTGTCGACAAGCAAGAACATAGGCAGCTGCCTGTGCTTGGGAAGGAGCAGCTGCCTGGTTTTGGCAATTGCCTTCACAGCGCCCAGAAGCCCGGTGCTCTGCTGCTTTGTTTTTCGCAGTCAGTCAATTGCACACTAGTGAAGCTGAGCCAGGCTCTTCAGCTTTGCTGCTTTTGAGCATCTGTGCTCCACTTATGCTCTGTGACATCTCTCGAGGTTGTTTGCCTCGGCCAGGCTGGAAAGTGCCCGCTAGTACCTAGAGCTGGGCAGGAGAGGGCAGAGAGCACTTCCATCTGACAGCAGGTTGCAGATTGCCTCGGAAAGAGCCGTGTCCTTGGAATGTGCAGCAAATCCTCTTTCTTTGCAACCCGCGGTTAGTGTGCAGTGCAGGTACGCTCTCCCCTTGCCAAATGGAGTGGGAAAGCTTTTCGCTAAGCTAGAGATGACTAGAGAAGCAGAAGCGCGGCTCCGGAGCTATCCGGAGGAAAGTGCCGCTTCCCGGCGTCTTTCGGCTTGAAGAGGCGCTCCGGAGTGCTCCGCTGGCGCTCTGCTGAGCTGTGCGCGAATTAGCCGCTTCTGCGCCTCCGAGAAGCAGAGATCGCGGTTGCTTGGAAGAGGCGAAGAACGAAGCCGCAAAGAAGCGGGCTTGTGTGCCAAGCCTTCCGACTGCCGGAGGACGGTGGCTGCCGCTCTCCTGCCTGTTGAATTCACTCTCGGCAAGCGAATGGAAAGCGTTCCAGGACAACTTGCCTGGGTTTTGACTTGGTCCTGATGCCTCCCACCTTGGCAAGTCTTGCTCGTCGCCAGAGGCTCCGAGATGCACAGAAGACGGTGGCAGCTGCTGAAAAGAAGGGCAGCGGTGAGTTTGTCGACAAGCAAGAACATAGGCAGCTGCCTGTGCTTGGGAAGGAGCAGCTGCCTGGTTTTGGCAATTGCCTTCACAGCGCCCAGAAGCCCGGTGCTCTGCTGCTTTGTTTTTCGCAGTCAGTCAATTGCACACTAGTGAAGCTGAGCCAGGCTCTTCAGCTTTGCTGCTTTTGACCATCTGTGCTCCACTTAGGCTCTGTGACATCTCTGGAGGTTGTTTGCCTCGGCCAGGCTGGAAAGTGCCCGCTAGTACCTAGAGCTGGGCAGGAGAGGGCAGAGAGCACTTCCATCTGACAGCAGGTTGCAGATTGCCTCGGAAAGAGCCGTGTCCTTGGAATGTGCAGCAAATCCTCTTTCTTTGCAAACCGCGGTTAGTGTGCAGTGTAGGTACACTCTCCCCTTGCCAAATGGAGTGGGAAAGCTTTTCGCTAAGCTAGAGATGACTAGAGAAGCAGAAGCGCGGCTCCGGAGCTATCCGGAGGAAAGTGCCGTTTCCCGGCGTCTTTCGGCTTGAAGCGGCGCTCCGGAGCGCTTTGCTGCCGCTTTACTGAGCTGTGCGCGAACTAGCCGCTTCTGCGCCTCTGAGAAGCAGAGATCGCGGTTGCTTGGAAGAGGCGAAGAACGAAGCCGCAAAGAAGCGGGCTTGTGTGCCAAGCCTTCCGACTGCCGGAGGACGGTGGCTGCCGCTCTCCTGCCTGTTGAATTCACTCTCGGCAAGCGAATGGAAAGCGTTCCAGGACAACTTGCCTGGGTTTTGACTTGGTCCTGATGCCTCCCACCTTGGCAAGTCTTGCTCGTCGCCAGAGGCTCCGAGATGCACAGAAGACGGTGGCAGCTGCTGAAAAGAAGGGCAGCGGTGAGTTTGTCGACAAGCAAGAACATAGGCAGCTGCCTGTGCTTGGGAAGGAGCAGCTGCCTGGTTTTGGCAATTGCCTTCACAGCGCCCAGAAGCCCGGTGCTCTGCTGCTTTGTTTTTCGCAGTCAGTCAATTGCACACTAGTCAAGCTGAGCCAGGCTCTTCAGCTTTGCTGCTTTTGAGCATCTGTGCTCCACTTAGACTCTGTGACATCTCTCGAGGTTGTTTGCCTCGGCCAGGCTGGAAAGTGCCCGCTAGTACCTAGAGCTGGGCAAGAGAGGGCAGAGAGCACTTCCATCTGACAGCAGGTTGCAGATTGCCTCGGAAAGAGCCGTGTCCTTGGAATGTGCAGCAAATCCTCTTTCTTTGCAAACCGCGGTTAGTGTGCAGTGTAGGTACACTCTCCCCTTGCCAAATGGAGTGGGAAAGCTTTTCGCTAAGCTAGAGATGACTAGAGAAGCAGAAGCGCGGCTCCGGAGCTATCCGGAGGAAAGTGCCGCTTCCCGGCGTCTTTCGGCTTGAAGAGGCGCTCCGGAGTGCTCCGCTGGCGCTCTGCTGAGCTGTGCGCGAATTAGCCGCTTCTGCGCCTCCGAGAAGCAGAGATCGCGGTTGCTTGGAAGAGGCGAAGAACGAAGCCGCAAAGAAGCGGGCTTGTGTGCCAAGCCTTCCGACTGCCGGAGGACGGTGGCTGCCGCTCTCCTGCCTGTTGAATTCACTCTAGGCAAGCGAATGGAAAGCGTTCCAGGACAACTTGCCTGGGTTTTGACTTGGTCCTGATGCCTCCCACCTTGGCAAGTCTTGCTCGTCGCCAGAGGCTCCGAGATGCACAGAAGACGGTGGCAGCTGCTGAAAAGAAGGGCAGCGGTGAGTTTGTCGACAAGCAAGAACATAGGCAGCTGCCTGTGCTTGGGAAGGAGCAGCTGCCTGGTTTTGGCAATTGCCTTCACAGCGCCCAGAAGCCCGGTGCTCTGCTGCTTTGTTTTTCGCAGTCAGTCAATTGCACACTAGTGAAGCTGAGCCAGGCTCTTCAGCTTTGCTGCTTTTGAGCATCTGTGCTCCACTTATGCTCTGTGACATCTCTGGAGGTTGTTTGCCTCGGCCAGGCTGGCAAGTGCCCGCTAGTACCTAGAGCTGGGCAGGAGAGGGCAGAGAGCACTTCCATCTGACAGCAGGTTGCAGATTGCCTCGGAAAGAGCCGTGTCCTTGGAATGTGCAGCAAATCCTCTTTCTTTGCAACCCGCGGTTAGTGTGCAGTGCAGGTACGCTCTCCCCTTGCCAAATGGAGTGGGAAAGCTTTTCGCTAAGCTAGAGATGACTAGAGAAGCAGAAGCGCGGCTCCGGAGCTATCCGGAGGAAAGTGGCGCTTCCCGGCGTCTTTCGGCTTGAAGAGGCGCTCCGGAGTGCTCCGCTGGCGCTCTGCTGAGCTGTGCGCGAATTAGCCGCTTCTGCGCCTCCGAGAAGCAGAGATCGCGGTTGCTTGGAAGAGGCGAAGAACGAAGCCGCAAAGAAGCGGGCTTGTGTGCGAAGCCTTCCGACTGCCGGAGGAGGGTGGCTGCCGCTCTCCTGCCTCTTGAATTCACTCTCGGCAAGCGAATGGAAAGCGTTCCAGGACAACTTGCCTGGGTTTTGACTTGGTCCTGATGCCTCCCACCTTGGCAAGTCTTGCTCGTCGCCAGAGGCTCCGAGATGCACAGAAGACGGTGGCAGCTGCTGAAAAGAAGGGCAGCGGTGAGTTTGTCGACAAGCAAGAACATAGGCAGCTGCCTGTGCTTGGGAAGGAGCAGCTGCCTGGTTTTGGCAATTGCCTTCACAGCGCCCAGAAGCCCGGTGCTCTGCTGCTTTGTTTTTCGCAGTCAGTCAATTGCACACCAGTGAAGCTGAGCCAGGCTCTTCAGCTTTGCTGCTTTTGAGCATCTGTGCTCCACTTAGGCTCTGTGACATCTCTGGAGGTTGTTTGCCTCGGCCAGGCTGGAAAGTGCCCGCTAGTACCTAGAGCTGGGCAGGAGAGGGCAGAGAGCACTTCCATCTGACAGCAGGTTGCAGATTGCCTCGGAAAGAGCCGTGTCCTTGGAATGTGCAGCAAATCCTCTTTCTTTGCAAACCGCGGTTAGTGTGCAGTGTAGGTACACTCTCCCCTTGCCAAATGGAGTGGGAAAGCTTTTCGCTAAGCTAGAGATGACTAGAGAAGCAGAAGCGCGGCTCCGGAGCTATCCGGAGGAAAGTGCCGCTTCCCGGCGTCTTTCGGCTTGAAGAGGCGCTCCGGAGTGCTCCGCTGGCGCTCTGCTGAGCTGTGCGCGAATTAGCCGCTTCTGCACCTCCGAGAAGCAGAGATCGCGGTTGCTTGGAAGAGGCGAAGAACGAAGCCGCAAAGAAGCGGGCTTGTGTGCGAAGCCTTCCGACTGCTGGAGGACGGTGGCTGCCGCTCTCCTGCCTGTTGAATTCACTCTCGGCAAGCGAATGGAAAGCGTTCCAGGACAACTTGCCTGGGTTTTGACTTGGTCCTGATGCGTCCCACCTTGGCAAGTCTTGCTCGTCGCCAGAGGCTCCGAGATGCACAGAAGACGGTGGCAGCTGCTGAAAAGAAGGGCAGCGGTGAGTTTGTCGACAAGCAAGAAGATAGGCAGCTGCCTGTGCTTGGGAAGGAGCAGCTGCCTGGTTTTGGCAATTGCCTTCACAGCGCCCAGAAGCCCGGTGCTCTGCTGCTTTGTTTTTCGCAGTCAGTCAATTGCACACTAGTCAAGCTGAGCCAGGCTCTTCAGCTTTGCTGCTTTTGAGCATCTGTGCTCCACTTAGGCTCTGTGACATCTCTGGAGGTTGTTTGCCTCGGCCAGGCTGGAAAGTGCCCGCTAGTACCTAGAGCTGGGCAGGAGAGGGCAGAGAGCACTTCCATCTGACAGCAGGTTGCAGATTGCCTCGGAAAGAGCCGTGTCCTTGGAATGTGCAGCAAATCCTCTTTCTTTGCAAACCGCGGTTAGTGTGCAGTGTAGGTACACTCTCCCCTTGCCAAATGGAGTGGGAAAGCTTTTCGCTAAGCTAGAGATGACTAGAGAAGCAGAAGCGCGGCTCCGGAGCTATCCGGAGGAAAGTGCCGCTTCCCGGCGTCTTTCGGCTTGAAGAGGCGCTCCGGAGTGCTCCGCTGGCGCTCTGCTGAGCTGTGCGCGAATTAGCCGCTTCTGCGCCTCCGAGAAGCAGAGATCGCGGTTGCTTGGAAGAGGCGAAGAACGAAGCCGCAAAGAAGCGGGCTTGTGTGCCAAGCCTTCCGACTGCCGGAGGACGGTGGCTGCCGCTCTCCTGCCTCTTGAATTCACTCTCGGCAAGCGAATGGAAAGCGTTCCAGGACAACTTGCCTGGGTTTTGACTTGGTCCTGATGCCTCCCACCTTGGCAAGTCTTGCTCGTCGCCAGAGGCTCCGAGATGCACAGAAGACGGTGGCAGCTGCTGAAAAGAAGGGCAGCGGTGAGTTTGTCGACAAGCAAGAACATAGGGAGCTGACTGTGCTTGGGAAGGAGCAGCTGCCTGGTTTTGGCAATTGCCTTCACAGCGCCCAGAAGCCCGGTGCTCTGCTGCTTTGTTTTTCGCAGTCAGTCAATTGCACACTAGTGAAGCTGAGCCAGGCTCTTCAGCTTTGCTGCTTTTGACCATCTGTGCTCCACTTAGGCTCTGTGACATCTCTCGAGGTTGTTTGCCTCGGCCAGGCTGGAAAGTGCCCGCTAGTACCTAGAGCTGGGCAGGAGAGGGCAGAGAGCACTTCCATCTGACAGCAGGTTGCAGATTGCCTCGGAAAGAGCCGTGTCCTTGGAATGTGCAGCAAATCCTCTTTCTTTGCAAACCGCGGTTAGTGTGCAGTGTAGGTACACTCTCCCCTTGCCAAATGGAGTGGGAAAGCTTTTCGCTAAGCTAGAGATGACTAGAGAAGCAGAAGCGCGGCTCCGGAGCTATCCGGAGGAAAGTGCCTCTTCCCGGCGTCTTTCGGCTTGAAGAGGCGCTCCGGAGTGCTCCGCTGGCGCTCTGCTGAGCTGTGCGCGAATTAGCCGCTTCTGCGCCTCCGAGAAGCAGAGATCGCGGTTGCTTGGAAGAGGCGAAGAACGAAGCCGCAAAGAAGCGGGCTTGTGTGCGAAGCCTTCCGACTGCCGGAGGACGGTGGCTGCCGCTCTCCTGCCTCTTGAATTCACTCTCGGCAAGCGAATGGAAAGCGTTCCAGGACAACTTGCCTGGGTTTTGACTTGGTCCTGATGCCTCCCACCTTGGCAAGTCTTGCTCGTCGCCAGAGGCTCCGAGATGCACCGAAGACGGTGGCAGCTGCTGAAAAGAAGGGCAGCGGTGAGTTTGTCGACAAGCAAGAACATAGGCAGCTGCCTGTGCTTGGGAAGGAGCAGCTGCCTGGTTTTGGCAATTGCCTTCACAGCGCCCAGAAGCCCGGTGCTCTGCTGCTTTGTTTTTCGCAGTCAGTCAATTGCACACTAGTGAAGCTGAGCCAGGCTCTTCAGCTTTGCTGTTTTTGAGCATCTGTGCTCCACTTAGGCTCTGTGACATCTCTGGAGGTTGTTTGCCTCGGCCAGGCTGGAAAGTGCCCGCTAGTACCTAGAGCTGGGCAGGAGAGGGCAGAGAGCACTTCCATCTGACAGCAGGTTGCAGATTGCCTCGGAAAGAGCCGTGTCCTTGGAATGTGCAGCAAATCCTCTTTCTTTGCAAACCGCGGTTAGTGTGCAGTGTAGGTACACTCTCCCCTTGCCAAATGGAGTGGGAAAGCTTTTCGCTAAGCTAGAGATGACTAGAGAAGCAGAAGCGCGGCTCCGGAGCTATCCGGAGGAAAGTGGCGCTTCCCGGCGTCTTTCGGCTTGAAGAGGCGCTCCGGAGTGCTCCGCTGGCGCTCTGCTGAGCTGTGCGCGAATTAGCCGCTTCTGCGCCTCCGAGAAGCAGAGATCGCGGTTGCTTGGAAGAGGCGAAGAACGAAGCCGCAAAGAAGCGGGCTTGTGTGCCAAGCCTTCCGACTGCCGGAGGACGGTGGCTGCCGCTCTCCTGCCTCTTGAATTCACTCTCGGCAAGCGAATGGAAAGCGTTCCAGGACAACTTGCCTGGGTTTTGACTTGGTCCTGATGCCTCCCACCTTGGCAAGTCTTGCTCGTCGCCAGAGGCTCCGAGATGCACAGAAGACGGTGGCAGCTGCTGAAAAGAAGGGCAGCGGTGAGTTTGTCGACAAGCAAGAACATAGGCAGCTGCCTGTGCTTGGGAAGGAGCAGCTGCCTGGTTTTGGCAATTGCCTTCACAGCGCCCAGAAGCCCGGTGCTCTGCTGCTTTGTTTTTCGCAGTCAGTCAATTGCACACTAGTCAAGCTGAGCCAGGCTCTTCAGCTTTGCTGCTTTTGAGCATCTGTGCTCCACTTATGCTCTGTGACATCTCTCGAGGTTGTTTGCCTCGGCCAGGCTGGAAAGTGCCCGCTAGTACCTAGAGCTGGGCAGGAGAGGGCAGAGAGCACTTCCATCTGACAGCAGGTTGCAGATTGCCTCGGAAAGAGCCGTGTCCTTGGAATGTGCAGCAAATCCTCTTTCTTTGCAACCCGCGGTTAGTGTGCAGTGCAGGTACGCTCTCCCCTTGCCAAATGGAGTGGGAAAGCTTTTCGCTAAGCTAGAGATGACTAGAGAAGCAGAAGCGCGGCTCCGGAGCTATCCGGAGGAAAGTGCCGCTTCCCGGCGTCTTTCGGCTTGAAGAGGCGCTCCGGAGTGCTCCGCTGGCGCTCTGCTGAGCTGTGCGCGAATTAGCCGCTTCTGCGCCTCCGAGAAGCAGAGATCGCGGTTGCTTGGAAGAGGCGAAGAACGAAGCCGCAAAGAAGCGGGCTTGTGTGCCAAGCCTTCCGACTGCCGGAGGACGGTGGCTGCCGCTCTCCTGCCTGTTGAATTCACTCTCGGCAAGCGAATGGAAAGCGTTCCAGGACAACTTGCCTGGGTTTTGACTTGGTCCTGATGCCTCCCACCTTGGCAAGTCTTGCTCGTCGCCAGAGGCTCCGAGATGCACAGAAGACGGTGGCAGCTGCTGAAAAGAAGGGCAGCGGTGAGTTTGTCGACAAGCAAGAACATAGGCAGCTGCCTGTGCTTGGGAAGGAGCAGCTGCCTGGTTTTGGCAATTGCCTTCACAGCGCCCAGAAGCCCGGTGCTCTGCTGCTTTGTTTTTCGCAGTCAGTCAATTGCACACTAGTGAAGCTGAGCCAGGCTCTTCAGCTTTGCTGCTTTTGACCATCTGTGCTCCACTTAGGCTCTGTGACATCTCTGGAGGTTGTTTGCCTCGGCCAGGCTGGAAAGTGCCCGCTAGTACCTAGAGCTGGGCAGGAGAGGGCAGAGAGCACTTCCATCTGACAGCAGGTTGCAGATTGCCTCGGAAAGAGCCGTGTCCTTGGAATGTGCAGCAAATCCTCTTTCTTTGCAAACCGCGGTTAGTGTGCAGTGTAGGTACACTCTCCCCTTGCCAAATGGAGTGGGAAAGCTTTTCGCTAAGCTAGAGATGACTAGAGAAGCAGAAGCGCGGCTCCGGAGCTATCCGGAGGAAAGTGCCGTTTCCCGGCGTCTTTCGGCTTGAAGCGGCGCTCCGGAGCGCTTTGCTGCCGCTTTTCTGAGCTGTGCGCGAACTAGCCGCTTCTGCGCCTCTGAGAAGCAGAGATCGCGGTTGCTTGGAAGAGGCGAAGAACGAAGCCGCAAAGAAGCGGGCTTGTGTGCCAAGCCTTCCGACTGCCGGAGGACGGTGGCTGCCGCTCTCCTGCCTGTTGAATTCACTCTCGGCAAGCGAATGGAAAGCGTTCCAGGACAACTTGCCTGGGTTTTGACTTGGTCCTGATGCCTCCCACCTTGGCAAGTCTTGCTCGTCGCCAGAGGCTCCGAGATGCACAGAAGACGGTGGCAGCTGCTGAAAAGAAGGGCAGCGGTGAGTTTGTCGACAAGCAAGAACATAGGCAGCTGCCTGTGCTTGGGAAGGAGCAGCTGCCTGGTTTTGGCAATTGCCTTCACAGCGCCCAGAAGCCCGGTGCTCTGCTGCTTTGTTTTTCGCAGTCAGTCAATTGCACACTAGTCAAGCTGAGCCAGGCTCTTCAGCTTTGCTGCTTTTGAGCATCTGTGCTCCACTTAGACTCTGTGACATCTCTCGAGGTTGTTTGCCTCGGCCAGGCTGGAAAGTGCCCGCTAGTACCTAGAGCTGGGCAAGAGAGGGCAGAGAGCACTTCCATCTGACAGCAGGTTGCAGATTGCCTCGGAAAGAGCCGTGTCCTTGGAATGTGCAGCAAATCCTCTTTCTTTGCAAACCGCGGTTAGTGTGCAGTGTAGGTACACTCTCCCCTTGCCAAATGGAGTGGGAAAGCTTTTCGCTAAGCTAGAGATGACTAGAGAAGCAGAAGCGCGGCTCCGGAGCTATCCGGAGGAAAGTGCCGCTTCCCGGCGTCTTTCGGCTTGAAGAGGCGCTCCGGAGTGCTCCGCTGGCGCTCTGCTGAGCTGTGCGCGAATTAGCCGCTTCTGCGCCTCCGAGAAGCAGAGATCGCGGTTGCTTGGAAGAGGCGAAGAACGAAGCCGCAAAGAAGCGGGCTTGTGTGCCAAGCCTTCCGACTGCCGGAGGACGGTGGCTGCCGCTCTCCTGCCTGTTGAATTCACTCTAGGCAAGCGAATGGAAAGCGTTCCAGGACAACTTGCCTGGGTTTTGACTTGGTCCTGATGCCTCCCACCTTGGCAAGTCTTGCTCGTCGCCAGAGGCTCCGAGATGCACAGAAGACGGTGGCAGCTGCTGAAAAGAAGGGCAGCGGTGAGTTTGTCGACAAGCAAGAACATAGGCAGCTGCCTGTGCTTGGGAAGGAGCAGCTGCCTGGTTTTGGCAATTGCCTTCACAGCGCCCAGAAGCCCGGTGCTCTGCTGCTTTGTTTTTCGCAGTCAGTCAATTGCACACTAGTGAAGCTGAGCCAGGCTCTTCAGCTTTGCTGCTTTTGAGCATCTGTGCTCCACTTATGCTCTGTGACATCTCTGGAGGTTGTTTGCCTCGGCCAGGCTGGCAAGTGCCCGCTAGTACCTAGAGCTGGGCAGGAGAGGGCAGAGAGCACTTCCATCTGACAGCAGGTTGCAGATTGCCTCGGAAAGAGCCGTGTCCTTGGAATGTGCAGCAAATCCTCTTTCTTTGCAAACCGCGGTTAGTGTGCAGTGCAGGTACGCTCTCCCCTTGCCAAATGGAGTGGGAAAGCTTTTCGCTAAGCTAGAGATGACTAGAGAAGCAGAAGCGCGGCTCCGGAGCTATCCGGAGGAAAGTGGCGCTTCCCGGCGTCTTTCGGCTTGAAGAGGCGCTCCGGAGTGCTCCGCTGGCGCTCTGCTGAGCTGTGCGCGAATTAGCCGCTTCTGCGCCTCCGAGAAGCAGAGATCGCGGTTGCTTGGAAGAGGCGAAGAACGAAGCCGCAAAGAAGCGGGCTTGTGTGCCAAGCCTTCCGACTGCCGGAGGAGGGTGGCTGCCGCTCTCCTGCCTCTTGAATTCACTCTCGGCAAGCGAATGGAAAGCGTTCCAGGACAACTTGCCTGGGTTTTGACTTGGTCCTGATGCCTCCCACCTTGGCAAGTCTTGCTCGTCGCCAGAGGCTCCGAGATGCACAGAAGACGGTGGCAGCTGCTGAAAAGAAGGGCAGCGGTGAGTTTGTCGACAAGCAAGAACATAGGCAGCTGCCTGTGCTTGGGAAGGAGCAGCTGCCTGGTTTTGGCAATTGCCTTCACAGCGCCCAGAAGCCCGGTGCTCTGCTGCTTTGTTTTTCGCAGTCAGTCAATTGCACACCAGTGAAGCTGAGCCAGGCTCTTCAGCTTTGCTGCTTTTGAGCATCTGTGCTCCACTTAGGCTCTGTGACATCTCTGGAGGTTGTTTGCCTCGGCCAGGCTGGAAAGTGCCCGCTAGTACCTAGAGCTGGGCAGGAGAGGGCAGAGAGCACTTCCATCTGACAGCAGGTTGCAGATTGCCTCGGAAAGAGCCGTGTCCTTGGAATGTGCAGCAAATCCTCTTTCTTTGCAAACCGCGGTTAGTGTGCAGTGTAGGTACACTCTCCCCTTGCCAAATGGAGTGGGAAAGCTTTTCGCTAAGCTAGAGATGACTAGAGAAGCAGAAGCGCGGCTCCGGAGCTATCCGGAGGAAAGTGCCGCTTCCCGGCGTCTTTCGGCTTGAAGAGGCGCTCCGGAGTGCTCCGCTGGCGCTCTGCTGAGCTGTGCGCGAATTAGCCGCTTCTGCACCTCCGAGAAGCAGAGATCGCGGTTGCTTGGAAGAGGCGAAGAACGAAGCCGCAAAGAAGCGGGCTTGTGTGCGAAGCCTTCCGACTGCTGGAGGACGGTGGCTGCCGCTCTCCTGCCTGTTGAATTCACTCTCGGCAAGCGAATGGAAAGCGTTCCAGGACAACTTGCCTGGGTTTTGACTTGGTCCTGATGCGTCCCACCTTGGCAAGTCTTGCTCGTCGCCAGAGGCTCCGAGATGCACAGAAGACGGTGGCAGCTGCTGAAAAGAAGGGCAGCGGTGAGTTTGTCGACAAGCAAGAAGATAGGCAGCTGCCTGTGCTTGGGAAGGAGCAGCTGCCTGGTTTTGGCAATTGCCTTCACAGCGCCCAGAAGCCCGGTGCTCTGCTGCTTTGTTTTTCGCAGTCAGTCAATTGCACACCAGTGAAGCTGAGCCAGGCTCTTCAGCTTTGCTGCTTTTGAGCATCTGTGCTCCACTTAGGCTCTGTGACATCTCTGGAGGTTGTTTGCCTCGGCCAGGCTGGAAAGTGCCCGCTAGTACCTAGAGCTGGGCAGGAGAGGGCAGAGAGCACTTCCATCTGACAGCAGGTTGCAGATTGCCTCGGAAAGAGCCGTGTCCTTGGAATGTGCAGCAAATCCTCTTTCTTTGCAAACCGCGGTTAGTGTGCAGTGTAGGTACACTCTCCCCTTGCCAAATGGAGTGGGAAAGCTTTTCGCTAAGCTAGAGATGACTAGAGAAGCAGAAGCGCGGCTCCGGAGCTATCCGGAGGAAAGTGCCGCTTCCCGGCGTCTTTCGGCTTGAAGAGGCGCTCCGGAGTGCTCCGCTGGCGCTCTGCTGAGCTGTGCGCGAATTAGCCGCTTCTGCGCCTCCGAGAAGCAGAGATCGCGGTTGCTTGGAAGAGGCGAAGAACGAAGCCGCAAAGAAGCGGGCTTGTGTGCCAAGCCTTCCGACTGCCGGAGGACGGTGGCTGCCGCTCTCCTGCCTGTTGAATTCACTCTCGGCAAGCGAATGGAAAGCGTTCCAGGACAACTTGCCTGGGTTTTGACTTGGTCCTGATGCGTCCCACCTTGGCAAGTCTTGCTCGTCGCCAGAGGCTCCGAGATGCACAGAAGACGGTGGCAGCTGCTGAAAAGAAGGGCAGCGGTGAGTTTGTCGACAAGCAAGAAGATAGGCAGCTGCCTGTGCTTGGGAAGGAGCAGCTGCCTGGTTTTGGCAATTGCCTTCACAGCGCCCAGAAGCCCGGTGCTCTGCTGCTTTGTTTTTCGCAGTCAGTCAATTGCACACCAGTGAAGCTGAGCCAGGCTCTTCAGCTTTGCTGCTTTTGAGCATCTGTGCTCCACTTAGGCTCTGTGACATCTCTGGAGGTTGTTTGCCTCGGCCAGGCTGGAAAGTGCCCGCTAGTACCTAGAGCTGGGCAGGAGAGGGCAGAGAGCACTTCCATCTGACAGCAGGTTGCAGATTGCCTCGGAAAGAGCCGTGTCCTTGGAATGTGCAGCAAATCCTCTTTCTTTGCAAACCGCGGTTAGTGTGCAGTGTAGGTACACTCTCCCCTTGCCAAATGGAGTGGGAAAGCTTTTCGCTAAGCTAGAGATGACTAGAGAAGCAGAAGCGCGGCTCCGGAGCTATCCGGAGGAAAGTGCCGCTTCCCGGCGTCTTTCGGCTTGAAGAGGCGCTCCGGAGTGCTCCGCTGGCGCTCTGCTGAGCTGTGCGCGAATTAGCCGCTTCTGCGCCTCCGAGAAGCAGAGATCGCGGTTGCTTGGAAGAGGCGAAGAACGAAGCCGCAAAGAAGCGGGCTTGTGTGCCAAGCCTTCCGACTGCCGGAGGACGGTGGCTGCCGCTCTCCTGCCTCTTGAATTCACTCTCGGCAAGCGAATGGAAAGCGTTCCAGGACAACTTGCCTGGGTTTTGACTTGGTCCTGATGCCTCCCACCTTGGCAAGTCTTGCTCGTCGCCAGAGGCTCCGAGATGCACAGAAGACGGTGGCAGCTGCTGAAAAGAAGGGCAGCGGTGAGTTTGTCGACAAGCAAGAACATAGGGAGCTGACTGTGCTTGGGAAGGAGCAGCTGCCTGGTTTTGGCAATTGCCTTCACAGCGCCCAGAAGCCCGGTGCTCTGCTGCTTTGTTTTTCGCAGTCAGTCAATTGCACACTAGTGAAGCTGAGCCAGGCTCTTCAGCTTTGCTGCTTTTGACCATCTGTGCTCCACTTAGGCTCTGTGACATCTCTGGAGGTTGTTTGCCTCGGCCAGGCTGGAAAGTGCCCGCTAGTACCTAGAGCTGGGCAGGAGAGGGCAGAGAGCACTTCCATCTGACAGCAGGTTGCAGATTGCCTCGGAAAGAGCCGTGTCCTTGGAATGTGCAGCAAATCCTCTTTCTTTGCAAACCGCGGTTAGTGTGCAGTGTAGGTACACTCTCCCCTTGCCAAATGGAGTGGGAAAGCTTTTCGCTAAGCTAGAGATGACTAGAGAAGCAGAAGCGCGGCTCCGGAGCTATCTGGAGGAAAGTGCCTCTTCCCGGCGTCTTTCGGCTTGAAGAGGCGCTCCGGAGTGCTCCGCTGGCGCTCTGCTGAGCTGTGCGCGAATTAGCCGCTTCTGCGCCTCCGAGAAGCAGAGATCGCGGTTGCTTGGAAGAGGCGAAGAACGAAGCCGCAAAGAAGCGGGCTTGTGTGCGAAGCCTTCCGACTGCCGGAGGACGGTGGCTGCCGCTCTCCTGCCTCTTGAATTCACTCTCGGCAAGCGAATGGAAAGCGTTCCAGGACAACTTGCCTGGGTTTTGACTTGGTCCTGATGCCTCCCACCTTGGCAAGTCTTGCTCGTCGCCAGAGGCTCCGAGATGCACCGAAGACGGTGGCAGCTGCTGAAAAGAAGGGCAGCGGTGAGTTTGTCGACAAGCAAGAACATAGGCAGCTGCCTGTGCTTGGGAAGGAGCAGCTGCCTGGTTTTGGCAATTGCCTTCACAGCGCCCAGAAGCCCGGTGCTCTGCTGCTTTGTTTTTCGCAGTCAGTCAATTGCACACTAGTGAAGCTGAGCCAGGCTCTTCAGCTTTGCTGTTTTTGAGCATCTGTGCTCCACTTAGGCTCTGTGACATCTCTGGAGGTTGTTTGCCTCGGCCAGGCTGGAAAGTGCCCGCTAGTACCTAGAGCTGGGCAGGAGAGGGCAGAGAGCACTTCCATCTGACAGCAGGTTGCAGATTGCCTCGGAAAGAGCCGTGTCCTTGGAATGTGCAGCAAATCCTCTTTCTTTGCAAACCGCGGTTAGTGTGCAGTGTAGGTACACTCTCCCCTTGCCAAATGGAGTGGGAAAGCTTTTCGCTAAGCTAGAGATGACTAGAGAAGCAGAAGCGCGGCTCCGGAGCTATCCGGAGGAAAGTGCCGCTTCCCGGCGTCTTTCGGCTTGAAGAGGCGCTCCGGAGTGCTCCGCTGGCGCTCTGCTGAGCTGTGCGCGAATTAGCCGCTTCTGCGCCTCCGAGAAGCAGAGATCGCGGTTGCTTGGAAGAGGCGAAGAACGAAGCCGCAAAGAAGCGGGCTTGTGTGCCAAGCCTTCCGACTGCCGGAGGACGGTGGCTGCCGCTCTCCTGCCTCTTGAATTCACTCTCGGCAAGCGAATGGAAAGCGTTCCAGGACAACTTGCCTGGGTTTTGACTTGGTCCTGATGCCTCCCACCTTGGCAAGTCTTGCTCGTCGCCAGAGGCTCCGAGATGCACAGAAGACGGTGGCAGCTGCTGAAAAGAAGGGCAGCGGTGAGTTTGTCGACAAGCAAGAACATAGGCAGCTGCCTGTGCTTGGGAAGGAGCAGCTGCCTGGTTTTGGCAATTGCCTTCACAGCGCCCAGAAGCCCGGTGCTCTGCTGCTTTGTTTTTCGCAGTCAGTCAATTGCATACTAGTCAAGCTGAGCCAGGCTCTTCAGCTTTGCTGCTTTTGAGCATCTGTGCTCCACTTAGGCTCTGTGACATCTCTCGAGGTTGTTTGCCTCGGCCAGGCTGGAAAGTGCCCGCTAGTACCTAGAGCTGGGCAAGAGAGGGCAGAGAGCACTTCCATCTGACAGCAGGTTGCAGATTGCCTCGGAAAGAGCCGTGTCCTTGGAATGTGCAGCAAATCCTCTTTCTTTGCAACCCGCGGTTAGTGTGCAGTGCAGGTACGCTCTCCCCTTGCCAAATGGAGTGGGAAAGCTTTTCGCTGAGATAGAGATGACTAGAGAAGCAGAAGCGCGGCTCCGGAGCTATCCGGAGGAAAGTGCCGTTTCCCGGCGTCTTTCGGCTTGAAGCGGCGCTCCGGAGCGCTTTGCTGCCGCTTTACTGAGCTGTGCGCGAACTAGCCGCTTCTTCGCCTCCGAGAAGCAGAGATCGCGGTTGCTTGGAAGAGGCGAAGAACGAAGCCGCAAAGAAGCGGGCTTGTGTGCCAAGCCTTCCGACTGCCGGAGGACGGTGGCTGCCGCTCTCCTGCCTGTTGAATTCACTCTCGGCAAGCGAATGGAAAGCGTTCCAGGACAACTTGCCTGGGTTTTGACTTGGTCCTGATGCCTCCCACCTTGGCAAGTCTTGCTCGTCGCCAGAGGCTCCGAGATGCACAGAAGACGGTGGCAGCTGCTGAAAAGAAGGGCAGCGGTGAGTTTGTCGACAAGCAAGAACATAGGCAGCTGCCTGTGCTTGGGAAGGAGCAGCTGCCTGGTTTTGGCAATTGCCTTCACAGCGCCCAGAAGCCCGGTGCTCTGCTGCTTTGTTTTTCGCAGTCAGTCAATTGCACACTAGTCAAGCTGAGCCAGGCTCTTCAGCTTTGCTGCTTTTGAGCATCTGTGCTCCACTTAGACTCTGTGACATCTCTCGAGGTTGTTTGCCTCGGCCAGGCTGGAAAGTGCCCGCTAGTACCTAGAGCTGGGCAAGAGAGGGCAGAGAGCACTTCCATCTGACAGCAGGTTGCAGATTGCCTCGGAAAGAGCCGTGTCCTTGGAATGTGCAGCAAATCCTCTTTCTTTGCAAACCGCGGTTAGTGTGCAGTGTAGGTACACTCTCCCCTTGCCAAATGGAGTGGGAAAGCTTTTCGCTAAGCTAGAGATGACTAGAGAAGCAGAAGCGCGGCTCCGGAGCTATCCGGAGGAAAGTGCCGCTTCCCGGCGTCTTTCGGCTTGAAGAGGCGCTCCGGAGTGCTCCGCTGGCGCTCTGCTGAGCTGTGCGCGAATTAGCCGCTTCTGCGCCTCCGAGAAGCAGAGATCGCGGTTGCTTGGAAGAGGCGAAGAACGAAGCCGCAAAGAAGCGGGCTTGTGTGCCAAGCCTTCCGACTGCCGGAGGACGGTGGCTGCCGCTCTCCTGCCTGTTGAATTCACTCTAGGCAAGCGAATGGAAAGCGTTCCAGGACAACTTGCCTGGGTTTTGACTTGGTCCTGATGCCTCCCACCTTGGCAAGTCTTGCTCGTCGCCAGAGGCTCCGAGATGCACAGAAGACGGTGGCAGCTGCTGAAAAGAAGGGCAGCGGTGAGTTTGTCGACAAGCAAGAACATAGGCAGCTGCCTGTGCTTGGGAAGGAGCAGCTGCCTGGTTTTGGCAATTGCCTTCACAGCGCCCAGAAGCCCGGTGCTCTGCTGCTTTGTTTTTCGCAGTCAGTCAATTGCACACTAGTGAAGCTGAGCCAGGCTCTTCAGCTTTGCTGCTTTTGAGCATCTGTGCTCCACTTAGGCTCTGTGACATCTCTCGAGGTTGTTTGCCTCGGCCAGGCTGGCAAGTGCCCGCTAGTACCTAGAGCTGGGCAGGAGAGGGCAGAGAGCACTTCCATCTGACAGCAGGTTGCAGATTGCCTCGGAAAGAGCCGTGTCCTTGGAATGTGCAGCAAATCCTCTTTCTTTGCAACCCGCGGTTAGTGTGCAGTGCAGGTACGCTCTCCCCTTGCCAAATGGAGTGGGAAAGCTTTTCGCTAAGCTAGAGATGACTAGAGAAGCAGAAGCGCGGCTCCGGAGCTATCCGGAGGAAAGTGGCGCTTCCCGGCGTCTTTCGGCTTGAAGAGGCGCTCCGGAGTGCTCCGCTGGCGCTCTGCTGAGCTGTGCGCGAATTAGCCGCTTCTGCGCCTCCGAGAAGCAGAGATCGCGGTTGCTTGGAAGAGGCGAAGAACGAAGCCGCAAAGAAGCGGGCTTGTGTGCGAAGCCTTCCGACTGCCGGAGGAGGGTGGCTGCCGCTCTCCTGCCTCTTGAATTCACTCTCGGCAAGCGAATGGAAAGCGTTCCAGGACAACTTGCCTGGGTTTTGACTTGGTCCTGATGCCTCCCACCTTGGCAAGTCTTGCTCGTCGCCAGAGGCTCCGAGATGCACAGAAGACGGTGGCAGCTGCTGAAAAGAAGGGCAGCGGTGAGTTTGTCGACAAGCAAGAACATAGGCAGCTGCCTGTGCTTGGGAAGGAGCAGCTGCCTGGTTTTGGCAATTGCCTTCACAGCGCCCAGAAGCCCGGTGCTCTGCTGCTTTGTTTTTCGCAGTCAGTCAATTGCACACCAGTGAAGCTGAGCCAGGCTCTTCAGCTTTGCTGCTTTTGAGCATCTGTGCTCCACTTAGGCTCTGTGACATCTCTGGAGGTTGTTTGCCTCGGCCAGGCTGGAAAGTGCCCGCTAGTACCTAGAGCTGGGCAGGAGAGGGCAGAGAGCACTTCCATCTGACAGCAGGTTGCAGATTGCCTCGGAAAGAGCCGTGTCCTTGGAATGTGCAGCAAATCCTCTTTCTTTGCAAACCGCGGTTAGTGTGCAGTGTAGGTACACTCTCCCCTTGCCAAATGGAGTGGGAAAGCTTTTCGCTAAGCTAGAGATGACTAGAGAAGCAGAAGCGCGGCTCCGGAGCTATCCGGAGGAAAGTGCCGCTTCCCGGCGTCTTTCGGCTTGAAGAGGCGCTCCGGAGTGCTCCGCTGGCGCTCTGCTGAGCTGTGCGCGAATTAGCCGCTTCTGCACCTCCGAGAAGCAGAGATCGCGGTTGCTTGGAAGAGGCGAAGAACGAAGCCGCAAAGAAGCGGGCTTGTGTGCCAAGCCTTCCGACTGCCGGAGGACGGTGGCTGCCGCTCTCCTGCCTGTTGAATTCACTCTAGGCAAGCGAATGGAAAGCGTTCCAGGACAACTTGCCTGGGTTTTGACTTGGTCCTGATGCCTCCCACCTTGGCAAGTCTTGCTCGTCGCCAGAGGCTCCGAGATGCACAGAAGACGGTGGCAGCTGCTGAAAAGAAGGGCAGCGGTGAGTTTGTCGACAAGCAAGAACATAGGCAGCTGCCTGTGCTTGGGAAGGAGCAGCTGCCTGGTTTTGGCAATTGCCTTCACAGCGCCCAGAAGCCCGGTGCTCTGCTGCTTTGTTTTTCGCAGTCAGTCAATTGCACACTAGTGAAGCTGAGCCAGGCTCTTCAGCTTTGCTGCTTTTGAGCATCTGTGCTCCACTTATGCTCTGTGACATCTCTGGAGGTTGTTTGCCTCGGCCAGGCTGGCAAGTGCCCGCTAGTACCTAGAGCTGGGCAGGAGAGGGCAGAGAGCACTTCCATCTGACAGCAGGTTGCAGATTGCCTCGGAAAGAGCCGTGTCCTTGGAATGTGCAGCAAATCCTCTTTCTTTGCAAACCGTGGTTAGTGTGCAGTGCAGGTACGCTCTCCCCTTGCCAAATGGAGTGGGAAAGCTTTTCGCTAAGCTAGAGATGACTAGAGAAGCAGAAGCGCGGCTCCGGAGCTATCCGGAGGAAAGTGGCGCTTCCCGGCGTCTTTCGGCTTGAAGAGGCGCTCCGGAGTGCTCCGCTGGCGCTCTGCTGAGCTGTGCGCGAATTAGCCGCTTCTGCGCCTCCGAGAAGCAGAGATCGCGGTTGCTTGGAAGAGGCGAAGAACGAAGCCGCAAAGAAGCGGGCTTGTGTGCGAAGCCTTCCGACTGCCGGAGGAGGGTGGCTGCCGCTCTCCTGCCTCTTGAATTCACTCTCGGCAAGCGAATGGAAAGCGTTCCAGGACAACTTGCCTGGGTTTTGACTTGGTCCTGATGCCTCCCACCTTGGCAAGTCTTGCTCGTCGCCAGAGGCTCCGAGATGCACAGAAGACGGGGCCAGCTGCTGAAAAGAAGGGCAGCGGTGAGTTTGTCGACAAGCAAGAACATAGGCAGCTGCCTGTGCTTGGGAAGGAGCAGCTGCCTGGTTTTGGCAATTGCCTTCACAGCGCCCAGAAGCCCGGTGCTCTGCTGCTTTGTTTTTCGCAGTCAGTCAATTGCACACCAGTGAAGCTGAGCCAGGCTCTTCAGCTTTGCTGCTTTTGAGCATCTGTGCTCCACTTAGGCTCTGTGACATCTCTGGAGGTTGTTTGCCTCGGCCAGGCTGGAAAGTGCCCGCTAGTACCTAGAGCTGGGCAGGAGAGGGCAGAGAGCACTTCCATCTGACAGCAGGTTGCAGATTGCCTCGGAAAGAGCCGTGTCCTTGGAATGTGCAGCAAATCCTCTTTCTTTGCAAACCGCGGTTAGTGTGCAGTGTAGGTACACTCTCCCCTTGCCAAATGGAGTGGGAAAGCTTTTCGCTAAGCTAGAGATGACTAGAGAAGCAGAAGCGCGGCTCCGGAGCTATCCGGAGGAAAGTGCCGCTTCCCGGCGTCTTTCGGCTTGAAGAGGCGCTCCGGAGTGCTCCGCTGGCGCTCTGCTGAGCTGTGCGCGAATTAGCCGCTTCTGCACCTCCGAGAAGCAGAGATCGCGGTTGCTTGGAAGAGGCGAAGAACGAAGCCGCAAAGAAGCGGGCTTGTGTGCGAAGCCTTCCGACTGCTGGAGGACGGTGGCTGCCGCTCTCCTGCCTGTTGAATTCACTCTCGGCAAGCGAATGGAAAGCGTTCCAGGACAACTTGCCTGGGTTTTGACTTGGTCCTGATGCGTCCCACCTTGGCAAGTCTTGCTCGTCGCCAGAGGCTCCGAGATGCACAGAAGACGGTGGCAGCTGCTGAAAAGAAGGGCAGCGGTGAGTTTGTCGACAAGCAAGAAGATAGGCAGCTGCCTGTGCTTGGGAAGGAGCAGCTGCCTGGTTTTGGCAATTGCCTTCACAGCGCCCAGAAGCCCGGTGCTCTGCTGCTTTGTTTTTCGCAGTCAGTCAATTGCACACCAGTGAAGCTGAGCCAGGCTCTTCAGCTTTGCTGCTTTTGAGCATCTGTGCTCCACTTAGGCTCTGTGACATCTCTGGAGGTTGTTTGCCTCGGCCAGGCTGGAAAGTGCCCGCTAGTACCTAGAGCTGGGCAGGAGAGGGCAGAGAGCACTTCCATCTGACAGCAGGTTGCAGATTGCCTCGGAAAGAGCCGTGTCCTTGGAATGTGCAGCAAATCCTCTTTCTTTGCAAACCGCGGTTAGTGTGCAGTGTAGGTACACTCTCCCCTTGCCAAATGGAGTGGGAAAGCTTTTCGCTAAGCTAGAGATGACTAGAGAAGCAGAAGCGCGGCTCCGGAGCTATCCGGAGGAAAGTGCCGCTTCCCGGCGTCTTTCGGCTTGAAGAGGCGCTCCGGAGTGCTCCGCTGGCGCTCTGCTGAGCTGTGCGCGAATTAGCCGCTTCTGCGCCTCCGAGAAGCAGAGATCGCGGTTGCTTGGAAGAGGCGAAGAACGAAGCCGCAAAGAAGCGGGCTTGTGTGCCAAGCCTTCCGACTGCCGGAGGACGGTGGCTGCCGCTCTCCTGCCTGTTGAATTCACTCTCGGCAAGCGAATGGAAAGCGTTCCAGGACAACTTGCCTGGGTTTTGACTTGGTCCTGATGCGTCCCACCTTGGCAAGTCTTGCTCGTCGCCAGAGGCTCCGAGATGCACAGAAGACGGTGGCAGCTGCTGAAAAGAAGGGCAGCGGTGAGTTTGTCGACAAGCAAGAAGATAGGCAGCTGCCTGTGCTTGGGAAGGAGCAGCTGCCTGGTTTTGGCAATTGCCTTCACAGCGCCCAGAAGCCCGGTGCTCTGCTGCTTTGTTTTTCGCAGTCAGTCAATTGCACACCAGTGAAGCTGAGCCAGGCTCTTCAGCTTTGCTGCTTTTGAGCATCTGTGCTCCACTTAGGCTCTGTGACATCTCTGGAGGTTGTTTGCCTCGGCCAGGCTGGAAAGTGCCCGCTAGTACCTAGAGCTGGGCAGGAGAGGGCAGAGAGCACTTCCATCTGACAGCAGGTTGCAGATTGCCTCGGAAAGAGCCGTGTCCTTGGAATGTGCAGCAAATCCTCTTTCTTTGCAAACCGCGGTTAGTGTGCAGTGTAGGTACACTCTCCCCTTGCCAAATGGAGTGGGAAAGCTTTTCGCTAAGCTAGAGATGACTAGAGAAGCAGAAGCGCGGCTCCGGAGCTATCCGGAGGAAAGTGCCGCTTCCCGGCGTCTTTCGGCTTGAAGAGGCGCTCCGGAGTGCTCCGCTGGCGCTCTGCTGAGCTGTGCGCGAATTAGCCGCTTCTGCGCCTCCGAGAAGCAGAGATCGCGGTTGCTTGGAAGAGGCGAAGAACGAAGCCGCAAAGAAGCGGGCTTGTGTGCCAAGCCTTCCGACTGCCGGAGGACGGTGGCTGCCGCTCTCCTGCCTCTTGAATTCACTCTCGGCAAGCGAATGGAAAGCGTTCCAGGACAACTTGCCTGGGTTTTGACTTGGTCCTGATGCCTCCCACCTTGGCAAGTCTTGCTCGTCGCCAGAGGCTCCGAGATGCACAGAAGACGGTGGCAGCTGCTGAAAAGAAGGGCAGCGGTGAGTTTGTCGACAAGCAAGAACATAGGGAGCTGACTGTGCTTGGGAAGGAGCAGCTGCCTGGTTTTGGCAATTGCCTTCACAGCGCCCAGAAGCCCGGTGCTCTGCTGCTTTGTTTTTCGCAGTCAGTCAATTGCACACTAGTGAAGCTGAGCCAGGCTCTTCAGCTTTGCTGCTTTTGACCATCTGTGCTCCACTTAGGCTCTGTGACATCTCTGGAGGTTGTTTGCCTCGGCCAGGCTGGAAAGTGCCCGCTAGTACCTAGAGCTGGGCAGGAGAGGGCAGAGAGCACTTCCATCTGACAGCAGGTTGCAGATTGCCTCGGAAAGAGCCGTGTCCTTGGAATGTGCAGCAAATCCTCTTTCTTTGCAAACCGCGGTTAGTGTGCAGTGTAGGTACACTCTCCCCTTGCCAAATGGAGTGGGAAAGCTTTTCGCTAAGCTAGAGATGACTAGAGAAGCAGAAGCGCGGCTCCGGAGCTATCCGGAGGAAAGTGCCTCTTCCCGGCGTCTTTCGGCTTGAAGAGGCGCTCCGGAGTGCTCCGCTGGCGCTCTGCTGAGCTGTGCGCGAATTAGCCGCTTCTGCGCCTCCGAGAAGCAGAGATCGCGGTTGCTTGGAAGAGGCGAAGAACGAAGCCGCAAAGAAGCGGGCTTGTGTGCGAAGCCTTCCGACTGCCGGAGGACGGTGGCTGCCGCTCTCCTGCCTCTTGAATTCACTCTCGGCAAGCGAATGGAAAGCGTTCCAGGACAACTTGCCTGGGTTTTGACTTGGTCCTGATGCCTCCCACCTTGGCAAGTCTTGCTCGTCGCCAGAGGCTCCGAGATGCACCGAAGACGGTGGCAGCTGCTGAAAAGAAGGGCAGCGGTGAGTTTGTCGACAAGCAAGAACATAGGCAGCTGCCTGTGCTTGGGAAGGAGCAGCTGCCTGGTTTTGGCAATTGCCTTCACAGCGCCCAGAAGCCCGGTGCTCTGCTGCTTTGTTTTTCGCAGTCAGTCAATTGCACACTAGTGAAGCTGAGCCAGGCTCTTCAGCTTTGCTGTTTTTGAGCATCTGTGCTCCACTTAGGCTCTGTGACATCTCTGGAGGTTGTTTGCCTCGGCCAGGCTGGAAAGTGCCCGCTAGTACCTAGAGCTGGGCAGGAGAGGGCAGAGAGCACTTCCATCTGACAGCAGGTTGCAGATTGCCTCGGAAAGAGCCGTGTCCTTGGAATGTGCAGCAAATCCTCTTTCTTTGCAAACCGCGGTTAGTGTGCAGTGTAGGTACACTCTCCCCTTGCCAAATGGAGTGGGAAAGCTTTTCGCTAAGCTAGAGATGACTAGAGAAGCAGAAGCGCGGCTCCGGAGCTATCCGGAGGAAAGTGCCGCTTCCCGGCGTCTTTCGGCTTGAAGAGGCGCTCCGGAGTGCTCCGCTGGCGCTCTGCTGAGCTGTGCGCGAATTAGCCGCTTCTGCGCCTCCGAGAAGCAGAGATCGCGGTTGCTTGGAAGAGGCGAAGAACGAAGCCGCAAAGAAGCGGGCTTGTGTGCCAAGCCTTCCGACTGCCGGAGGACGGTGGCTGCCGCTCTCCTGCCTCTTGAATTCACTCTCGGCAAGCGAATGGAAAGCGTTCCAGGACAACTTGCCTGGGTTTTGACTTGGTCCTGATGCCTCCCACCTTGGCAAGTCTTGCTCGTCGCCAGAGGCTCCGAGATGCACAGAAGACGGTGGCAGCTGCTGAAAAGAAGGGCAGCGGTGAGTTTGTCGACAAGCAAGAACATAGGCAGCTGCCTGTGCTTGGGAAGGAGCAGCTGCCTGGTTTTGGCAATTGCCTTCACAGCGCCCAGAAGCCCGGTGCTCTGCTGCTTTGTTTTTCGCAGTCAGTCAATTGCACACTAGTCAAGCTGAGCCAGGCTCTTCAGCTTTGCTGCTTTTGAGCATCTGTGCTCCACTTAGGCTCTGTGACATCTCTCGAGGTTGTTTGCCTCGGCCAGGCTGGAAAGTGCCCGCTAGTACCTAGAGCTGGGCAAGAGAGGGCAGAGAGCACTTCCATCTGACAGCAGGTTGCAGATTGCCTCGGAAAGAGCCGTGTCCTTGGAATGTGCAGCAAATCCTCTTTCTTTGCAACCCGCGGTTAGTGTGCAGTGCAGGTACGCTCTCCCCTTGCCAAATGGAGTGGGAAAGCTTTTCGCTGAGATAGAGATGACTAGAGAAGCAGAAGCGCGGCTCCGGAGCTATCCGGAGGAAAGTGCCGTTTCCCGGCGTCTTTCGGCTTGAAGCGGCGCTCCGGAGCGCTTTGCTGCCGCTTTACTGAGCTGTGCGCGAACTAGCCGCTTCTTCGCCTCCGAGAAGCAGAGATCGCGGTTGCTTGGAAGAGGCGAAGAACGAAGCCGCAAAGAAGCGGGCTTGTGTGCCAAGCCTTCCGACTGCCGGAGGACGGTGGCTGCCGCTCTCCTGCCTGTTGAATTCACTCTCGGCAAGCGAATGGAAAGCGTTCCAGGACAACTTGCCTGGGTTTTGACTTGGTCCTGATGCCTCCCACCTTGGCAAGTCTTGCTCGTCGCCAGAGGCTCCGAGATGCACAGAAGACGGTGGCAGCTGCTGAAAAGAAGGGCAGCGGTGAGTTTGTCGACAAGCAAGAACATAGGCAGCTGCCTGTGCTTGGGAAGGAGCAGCTGCCTGGTTTTGGCAATTGCCTTCACAGCGCCCAGAAGCCCGGTGCTCTGCTGCTTTGTTTTTCGCAGTCAGTCAATTGCACACTAGTCAAGCTGAGCCAGGCTCTTCAGCTTTGCTGCTTTTGAGCATCTGTGCTCCACTTAGACTCTGTGACATCTCTCGAGGTTGTTTGCCTCGGCCAGGCTGGAAAGTGCCCGCTAGTACCTAGAGCTGGGCAAGAGAGGGCAGAGAGCACTTCCATCTGACAGCAGGTTGCAGATTGCCTCGGAAAGAGCCGTGTCCTTGGAATGTGCAGCAAATCCTCTTTCTTTGCAAACCGCGGTTAGTGTGCAGTGTAGGTACACTCTCCCCTTGCCAAATGGAGTGGGAAAGCTTTTCGCTAAGCTAGAGATGACTAGAGAAGCAGAAGCGCGGCTCCGGAGCTATCCGGAGGAAAGTGCCGCTTCCCGGCGTCTTTCGGCTTGAAGAGGCGCTCCGGAGTGCTCCGCTGGCGCTCTGCTGAGCTGTGCGCGAATTAGCCGCTTCTGCGCCTCCGAGAAGCAGAGATCGCGGTTGCTTGGAAGAGGCGAAGAACGAAGCCGCAAAGAAGCGGGCTTGTGTGCCAAGCCTTCCGACTGCCGGAGGACGGTGGCTGCCGCTCTCCTGCCTGTTGAATTCACTCTAGGCAAGCGAATGGAAAGCGTTCCAGGACAACTTGCCTGGGTTTTGACTTGGTCCTGATGCCTCCCACCTTGGCAAGTCTTGCTCGTCGCCAGAGGCTCCGAGATGCACAGAAGACGGTGGCAGCTGCTGAAAAGAAGGGCAGCGGTGAGTTTGTCGACAAGCAAGAACATAGGCAGCTGCCTGTGCTTGGGAAGGAGCAGCTGCCTGGTTTTGGCAATTGCCTTCACAGCGCCCAGAAGCCCGGTGCTCTGCTGCTTTGTTTTTCGCAGTCAGTCAATTGCACACTAGTGAAGCTGAGCCAGGCTCTTCAGCTTTGCTGCTTTTGAGCATCTGTGCTCCACTTAGGCTCTGTGACATCTCTCGAGGTTGTTTGCCTCGGCCAGGCTGGCAAGTGCCCGCTAGTACCTAGAGCTGGGCAGGAGAGGGCAGAGAGCACTTCCATCTGACAGCAGGTTGCAGATTGCCTCGGAAAGAGCCGTGTCCTTGGAATGTGCAGCAAATCCTCTTTCTTTGCAACCCGCGGTTAGTGTGCAGTGCAGGTACGCTCTCCCCTTGCCAAATGGAGTGGGAAAGCTTTTCGCTAAGCTAGAGATGACTAGAGAAGCAGAAGCGCGGCTCCGGAGCTATCCGGAGGAAAGTGGCGCTTCCCGGCGTCTTTCGGCTTGAAGAGGCGCTCCGGAGTGCTCCGCTGGCGCTCTGCTGAGCTGTGCGCGAATTAGCCGCTTCTGCGCCTCCGAGAAGCAGAGATCGCGGTTGCTTGGAAGAGGCGAAGAACGAAGCCGCAAAGAAGCGGGCTTGTGTGCGAAGCCTTCCGACTGCCGGAGGAGGGTGGCTGCCGCTCTCCTGCCTCTTGAATTCACTCTCGGCAAGCGAATGGAAAGCGTTCCAGGACAACTTGCCTGGGTTTTGACTTGGTCCTGATGCCTCCCACCTTGGCAAGTCTTGCTCGTCGCCAGAGGCTCCGAGATGCACAGAAGACGGTGGCAGCTGCTGAAAAGAAGGGCAGCGGTGAGTTTGTCGACAAGCAAGAACATAGGCAGCTGCCTGTGCTTGGGAAGGAGCAGCTGCCTGGTTTTGGCAATTGCCTTCACAGCGCCCAGAAGCCCGGTGCTCTGCTGCTTTGTTTTTCGCAGTCAGTCAATTGCACACCAGTGAAGCTGAGCCAGGCTCTTCAGCTTTGCTGCTTTTGAGCATCTGTGCTCCACTTAGGCTCTGTGACATCTCTGGAGGTTGTTTGCCTCGGCCAGGCTGGAAAGTGCCCGCTAGTACCTAGAGCTGGGCAGGAGAGGGCAGAGAGCACTTCCATCTGACAGCAGGTTGCAGATTGCCTCGGAAAGAGCCGTGTCCTTGGAATGTGCAGCAAATCCTCTTTCTTTGCAAACCGCGGTTAGTGTGCAGTGTAGGTACACTCTCCCCTTGCCAAATGGAGTGGGAAAGCTTTTCGCTAAGCTAGAGATGACTAGAGAAGCAGAAGCGCGGCTCCGGAGCTATCCGGAGGAAAGTGCCGCTTCCCGGCGTCTTTCGGCTTGAAGAGGCGCTCCGGAGTGCTCCGCTGGCGCTCTGCTGAGCTGTGCGCGAATTAGCCGCTTCTGCACCTCCGAGAAGCAGAGATCGCGGTTGCTTGGAAGAGGCGAAGAACGAAGCCGCAAAGAAGCGGGCTTGTGTGCGAAGCCTTCCGACTGCTGGAGGACGGTGGCTGCCGCTCTCCTGCCTGTTGAATTCACTCTCGGCAAGCGAATGGAAAGCGTTCCAGGACAACTTGCCTGGGTTTTGACTTGGTCCTGATGCGTCCCACCTTGGCAAGTCTTGCTCGTCGCCAGAGGCTCCGAGATGCACAGAAGACGGTGGCAGCTGCTGAAAAGAAGGGCAGCGGTGAGTTTGTCGACAAGCAAGAACATAGGCAGCTGCCTGTGCTTGGGAAGGAGCAGCTGCCTGGTTTTGGCAATTGCCTTCACAGCGCCCAGAAGCCCGGTGCTCTGCTGCTTTGTTTTTCGCAGTCAGTCAATTGCACACCAGTGAAGCTGAGCCAGGCTCTTCAGCTTTGCTGCTTTTGAGCATCTGTGCTCCACTTAGGCTCTGTGACATCTCTGGAGGTTGTTTGCCTCGGCCAGGCTGGAAAGTGCCCGCTAGTACCTAGAGCTGGGCAGGAGAGGGCAGAGAGCACTTCCATCTGACAGCAGGTTGCAGATTGCCTCGGAAAGAGCCGTGTCCTTGGAATGTGCAGCAAATCCTCTTTCTTTGCAAACCGCGGTTAGTGTGCAGTGTAGGTACACTCTCCCCTTGCCAAATGGAGTGGGAAAGCTTTTCGCTAAGCTAGAGATGACTAGAGAAGCAGAAGCGCGGCTCCGGAGCTATCCGGAGGAAAGTGCCGCTTCCCGGCGTCTTTCGGCTTGAAGAGGCGCTCCGGAGTGCTCCGCTGGCGCTCTGCTGAGCTGTGCGCGAATTAGCCGCTTCTGCGCCTCCGAGAAGCAGAGATCGCGGTTGCTTGGAAGAGGCGAAGAACGAAGCCGCAAAGAAGCGGGCTTGTGTGCCAAGCCTTCCGACTGCCGGAGGACGGTGGCTGCCGCTCTCCTGCCTCTTGAATTCACTCTCGGCAAGCGAATGGAAAGCGTTCCAGGACAACTTGCCTGGGTTTTGACTTGGTCCTGATGCGTCCCACCTTGGCAAGTCTTGCTCGTCGCCAGAGGCTCCGAGATGCACAGAAGACGGTGGCAGCTGCTGAAAAGAAGGGCAGCGGTGAGTTTGTCGACAAGCAAGAACATAGGGAGCTGACTGTGCTTGGGAAGGAGCAGCTGCCTGGTTTTGGCAATTGCCTTCACAGCGCCCAGAAGCCCGGTGCTCTGCTGCTTTGTTTTTCGCAGTCAGTCAATTGCACACTAGTGAAGCTGAGCCAGGCTCTTCAGCTTTGCTGCTTTTGACCATCTGTGCTCCACTTAGGCTCTGTGACATCTCTGGAGGTTGTTTGCCTCGGCCAGGCTGGAAAGTGCCCGCTAGTACCTAGAGCTGGGCAGGAGAGGGCAGAGAGCACTTCCATCTGACAGCAGGTTGCAGATTGCCTCGGAAAGAGCCGTGTCCTTGGAATGTGCAGCAAATCCTCTTTCTTTGCAAACCGCGGTTAGTGTGCAGTGTAGGTACACTCTCCCCTTGCCAAATGGAGTGGGAAAGCTTTTCGCTAAGCTAGAGATGACTAGAGAAGCAGAAGCGCGGCTCCGGAGCTATCCGGAGGAAAGTGCCTCTTCCCGGCGTCTTTCGGCTTGAAGAGGCGCTCCGGAGTGCTCCGCTGGCGCTCTGCTGAGCTGTGCGCGAATTAGCCGCTTCTGCGCCTCCGAGAAGCAGAGATCGCGGTTGCTTGGAAGAGGCGAAGAACGAAGCCGCAAAGAAGCGGGCTTGTGTGCGAAGCCTTCCGACTGCCGGAGGACGGTGGCTGCCGCTCTCCTGCCTCTTGAATTCACTCTCGGCAAGCGAATGGAAAGCGTTCCAGGACAACTTGCCTGGGTTTTGACTTGGTCCTGATGCCTCCCACCTTGGCAAGTCTTGCTCGTCGCCAGAGGCTCCGAGATGCACCGAAGACGGTGGCAGCTGCTGAAAAGAAGGGCAGCGGTGAGTTTGTCGACAAGCAAGAACATAGGCAGCTGCCTGTGCTTGGGAAGGAGCAGCTGCCTGGTTTTGGCAATTGCCTTCACAGCGCCCAGAAGCCCGGTGCTCTGCTGCTTTGTTTTTCGCAGTCAGTCAATTGCACACTAGTGAAGCTGAGCCAGGCTCTTCAGCTTTGCTGTTTTTGAGCATCTGTGCTCCACTTAGGCTCTGTGACATCTCTGGAGGTTGTTTGCCTCGGCCAGGCTGGAAAGTGCCCGCTAGTACCTAGAGCTGGGCAGGAGAGGGCAGAGAGCACTTCCATCTGACAGCAGGTTGCAGATTGCCTCGGAAAGAGCCGTGTCCTTGGAATGTGCAGCAAATCCTCTTTCTTTGCAAACCGCGGTTAGTGTGCAGTGTAGGTACACTCTCCCCTTGCCAAATGGAGTGGGAAAGCTTTTCGCTAAGCTAGAGATGACTAGAGAAGCAGAAGCGCGGCTCCGGAGCTATCCGGAGGAAAGTGCCGCTTCCCGGCGTCTTTCGGCTTGAAGAGGCGCTCCGGAGTGCTCCGCTGGCGCTCTGCTGAGCTGTGCGCGAATTAGCCGCTTCTGCGCCTCCGAGAAGCAGAGATCGCGGTTGCTTGGAAGAGGCGAAGAACGAAGCCGCAAAGAAGCGGGCTTGTGTGCGAAGCCTTCCGACTGCCGGAGGACGGTGGCTGCCGCTCTCCTGCCTCTTGAATTCACTCTCGGCAAGCGAATGGAAAGCGTTCCAGGACAACTTGCCTGCGTTTTGACTTGGTCCTGATGCGTCCCACCTTGGCAAGTCTTGCTCGTCGCCAGAGGCTCCGAGATGCACAGAAGACGGTGGCAGCTGCTGAAAAGAAGGGCAGCGGTGAGTTTGTCGACAAGCAAGAACATAGGCAGCTGCCTGTGCTTGGGAAGGAGCAGCTGCCTGGTTTTGGCAATTGCCTTCACAGCGCCCAGAAGCCCGGTGCTCTGCTGCTTTGTTTTTCGCAGTCAGTCAATTGCACACTAGTCAAGCTGAGCCAGGCTCTTCAGCTTTGCTGCTTTTGAGCATCTGTGCTCCACTTAGGCTCTGTGACATCTCTCGAGGTTGTTTGCCTCGGCCAGGCTGGAAAGTGCCCGCTAGTACCTAGAGCTGGGCAAGAGAGGGCAGAGAGCACTTCCATCTGACAGCAGGTTGCAGATTGCCTCGGAAAGAGCCGTGTCCTTGGAATGTGCAGCAAATCCTCTTTCTTTGCAAACCGCGGTTAGTGTGCAGTGCAGGTACGCTCTCCCCTTGCCAAATGGAGTGGGAAAGCTTTTCGCTGAGATAGAGATGACTAGAGAAGCAGAAGCGCGGCTCCGGAGCTATCCGGAGGAAAGTGCCGTTTCCCGGCGTCTTTCGGCTTGAAGCGGCGCTCCGGAGCGCTTTGCTGCCGCTTTACTGAGCTGTGCGCGAACTAGCCGCTTCTTCGCCTCCGAGAAGCAGAGATCGCGGTTGCTTGGAAGAGGCGAAGAACGAAGCCGCAAAGAAGCGGGCTTGTGTGCCAAGCCTTCCGACTGCCGGAGGACGGTGGCTGCCGCTCTCCTGCCTGTTGAATTCACTCTCGGCAAGCGAATGGAAAGCGTTCCAGGACAACTTGCCTGGGTTTTGACTTGGTCCTGATGCCTCCCACCTTGGCAAGTCTTGCTCGTCGCCAGAGGCTCCGAGATGCACAGAAGACGGTGGCAGCTGCTGAAAAGAAGGGCAGCGGTGAGTTTGTCGACAAGCAAGAACATAGGCAGCTGCCTGTGCTTGGGAAGGAGCAGCTGCCTGGTTTTGGCAATTGCCTTCACAGCGCCCAGAAGCCCGGTGCTCTGCTGCTTTGTTTTTCGCAGTCAGTCAATTGCACACTAGTCAAGCTGAGCCAGGCTCTTCAGCTTTGCTGCTTTTGAGCATCTGTGCTCCACTTAGGCTCTGTGACATCTCTGGAGGTTGTTTGCCTCGCCCAGGCTGGAAAGTGCCCGCTAGTACCTAGAGCTGGGCAAGAGAGGGCAGAGAGCACTTCCATCTGACAGCAGGTTGCAGATTGCCTCGGAAAGAGCCGTGTCCTTGGAATGTGCAGCAAATCCTCTTTCTTTGCAAACCGCGGTTAGTGTGCAGTGTAGGTACACTCTCCCCTTGCCAAATGGAGTGGGAAAGCTTTTCGCTAAGCTAGAGATGACTAGAGAAGCAGAAGCGCGGCTCCGGAGCTATCCGGAGGAAAGTGCCGCTTCCCGGCGTCTTTCGGCTTGAAGAGGCGCTCCGGAGTGCTCCGCTGGCGCTCTGCTGAGCTGTGCGCGAATTAGCCGCTTCTGCGCCTCCGAGAAGCAGAGATCGCGGTTGCTTGGAAGAGGCGAAGAACGAAGCCGCAAAGAAGCGGGCTTGTGTGCCAAGCCTTCCGACTGCCGGAGGACGGTGGCTGCCGCTCTCCTGCCTGTTGAATTCACTCTCGGCAAGCGAATGGAAAGCGTTCCAGGACAACTTGCCTGGGTTTTGACTTGGTCCTGATGCCTCCCACCTTGGCAAGTCTTGCTCGTCGCCAGAGGCTCCGAGATGCACAGAAGACGGTGGCAGCTGCTGAAAAGAAGGGCAGCGGTGAGTTTGTCGACAAGCAAGAACATAGGCAGCTGCCTGTGCTTGGGAAGGAGCAGCTGCCTGGTTTTGGCAATTGCCTTCACAGCGCCCAGAAGCCCGGTGCTCTGCTGCTTTGTTTTTCGCAGTCAGTCAATTGCACACCAGTGAAGCTGAGCCAGGCTCTTCAGCTTTGCTGCTTTTGAGCATCTGTGCTCCACTTATGCTCTGTGACATCTCTGGAGGTTGTTTGCCTCGGCCAGGCTGGCAAGTGCCCGCTAGTACCTAGAGCTGGGCAGGAGAGGGCAGAGAGCACTTCCATCTGACAGCAGGTTGCAGATTGCCTCGGAAAGAGCCGTGTCCTTGGAATGTGCAGCAAATCCTCTTTCTTTGCAACCCGCGGTTAGTGTGCAGTGCAGGTACGCTCTCCCCTTGCCAAATGGAGTGGGAAAGCTTTTCGCTAAGCTAGAGATGACTAGAGAAGCAGAAGCGCGGCTCCGGAGCTATCCGGAGGAAAGTGGCGCTTCCCGGCGTCTTTCGGCTTGAAGAGGCGCTCCGGAGTGCTCCGCTGGCGCTCTGCTGAGCTGTGCGCGAATTAGCCGCTTCTGCGCCTCCGAGAAGCAGAGATCGCGGTTGCTTGGAAGAGGCGAAGAACGAAGCCGCAAAGAAGCGGGCTTGTGTGCCAAGCCTTCCGACTGCCGGAGGAGGGTGGCTGCCGCTCTCCTGCCTCTTGAATTCACTCTCGGCAAGCGAATGGAAAGCGTTCCAGGACAACTTGCCTGGGTTTTGACTTGGTCCTGATGCCTCCCACCTTGGCAAGTCTTGCTCGTCGCCAGAGGCTCCGAGATGCACAGAAGACGGTGGCAGCTGCTGAAAAGAAGGGCAGCGGTGAGTTTGTCGACAAGCAAGAACATAGGCAGCTGCCTGTGCTTGGGAAGGAGCAGCTGCCTGGTTTTGGCAATTGCCTTCACAGCGCCCAGAAGCCCGGTGCTCTGCTGCTTTGTTTTTCGCAGTCAGTCAATTGCACACCAGTGAAGCTGAGCCAGGCTCTTCAGCTTTGCTGCTTTTGAGCATCTGTGCTCCACTTAGGCTCTGTGACATCTCTGGAGGTTGTTTGCCTCGGCCAGGCTGGAAAGTGCCCGCTAGTACCTAGAGCTGGGCAGGAGAGGGCAGAGAGCACTTCCATCTGACAGCAGGTTGCAGATTGCCTCGGAAAGAGCCGTGTCCTTGGAATGTGCAGCAAATCCTCTTTCTTTGCAAACCGCGGTTAGTGTGCAGTGTAGGTACACTCTCCCCTTGCCAAATGGAGTGGGAAAGCTTTTCGCTAAGCTAGAGATGACTAGAGAAGCAGAAGCGCGGCTCCGGAGCTATCCGGAGGAAAGTGCCGCTTCCCGGCGTCTTTCGGCTTGAAGAGGCGCTCCGGAGTGCTCCGCTGGCGCTCTGCTGAGCTGTGCGCGAATTAGCCGCTTCTGCACCTCCGAGAAGCAGAGATCGCGGTTGCTTGGAAGAGGCGAAGAACGAAGCCGCAAAGAAGCGGGCTTGTGTGCGAAGCCTTCCGACTGCTGGAGGACGGTGGCTGCCGCTCTCCTGCCTGTTGAATTCACTCTCGGCAAGCGAATGGAAAGCGTTCCAGGACAACTTGCCTGGGTTTTGACTTGGTCCTGATGCGTCCCACCTTGGCAAGTCTTGCTCGTCGCCAGAGGCTCCGAGATGCACAGAAGACGGTGGCAGCTGCTGAAAAGAAGGGCAGCGGTGAGTTTGTCGACAAGCAAGAACATAGGCAGCTGCCTGTGCTTGGGAAGGAGCAGCTGCCTGGTTTTGGCAATTGCCTTCACAGCGCCCAGAAGCCCGGTGCTCTGCTGCTTTGTTTTTCGCAGTCAGTCAATTGCACACCAGTGAAGCTGAGCCAGGCTCTTCAGCTTTGCTGCTTTTGAGCATCTGTGCTCCACTTAGGCTCTGTGACATCTCTGGAGGTTGTTTGCCTCGGCCAGGCTGGAAAGTGCCCGCTAGTACCTAGAGCTGGGCAGGAGAGGGCAGAGAGCACTTCCATCTGACAGCAGGTTGCAGATTGCCTCGGAAAGAGCCGTGTCCTTGGAATGTGCAGCAAATCCTCTTTCTTTGCAAACCGCGGTTAGTGTGCAGTGTAGGTACACTCTCCCCTTGCCAAATGGAGTGGGAAAGCTTTTCGCTAAGCTAGAGATGACTAGAGAAGCAGAAGCGCGGCTCCGGAGCTATCCGGAGGAAAGTGCCGCTTCCCGGCGTCTTTCGGCTTGAAGAGGCGCTCCGGAGTGCTCCGCTGGCGCTCTGCTGAGCTGTGCGCGAATTAGCCGCTTCTGCGCCTCCGAGAAGCAGAGATCGCGGTTGCTTGGAAGAGGCGAAGAACGAAGCCGCAAAGAAGCGGGCTTGTGTGCCAAGCCTTCCGACTGCCGGAGGACGGTGGCTGCCGCTCTCCTGCCTCTTGAATTCACTCTCGGCAAGCGAATGGAAAGCGTTCCAGGACAACTTGCCTGGGTTTTGACTTGGTCCTGATGCCTCCCACCTTGGCAAGTCTTGCTCGTCGCCAGAGGCTCCGAGATGCACAGAAGACGGTGGCAGCTGCTGAAAAGAAGGGCAGCGGTGAGTTTGTCGACAAGCAAGAACATAGGGAGCTGACTGTGCTTGGGAAGGAGCAGCTGCCTGGTTTTGGCAATTGCCTTCACAGCGCCCAGAAGCCCGGTGCTCTGCTGCTTTGTTTTTCGCAGTCAGTCAATTGCACACTAGTGAAGCTGAGCCAGGCTCTTCAGCTTTGCTGCTTTTGACCATCTGTGCTCCACTTAGGCTCTGTGACATCTCTGGAGGTTGTTTGCCTCGGCCAGGCTGGAAAGTGCCCGCTAGTACCTAGAGCTGGGCAGGAGAGGGCAGAGAGCACTTCCATCTGACAGCAGGTTGCAGATTGCCTCGGAAAGAGCCGTGTCCTTGGAATGTGCAGCAAATCCTCTTTCTTTGCAAACCGCGGTTAGTGTGCAGTGTAGGTACACTCTCCCCTTGCCAAATGGAGTGGGAAAGCTTTTCGCTAAGCTAGAGATGACTAGAGAAGCAGAAGCGCGGCTCCGGAGCTATCCGGAGGAAAGTGCCTCTTCCCGGCGTCTTTCGGCTTGAAGAGGCGCTCCGGAGTGCTCCGCTGGCGCTCTGCTGAGCTGTGCGCGAATTAGCCGCTTCTGCGCCTCCGAGAAGCAGAGATCGCGGTTGCTTGGAAGAGGCGAAGAACGAAGCCGCAAAGAAGCGGGCTTGTGTGCGAAGCCTTCCGACTGCCGGAGGACGGTGGCTGCCGCTCTCCTGCCTCTTGAATTCACTCTCGGCAAGCGAATGGAAAGCGTTCCAGGACAACTTGCCTGGGTTTTGACTTGGTCCTGATGCCTCCCACCTTGGCAAGTCTTGCTCGTCGCCAGAGGCTCCGAGATGCACCGAAGACGGTGGCAGCTGCTGAAAAGAAGGGCAGCGGTGAGTTTGTCGACAAGCAAGAACATAGGCAGCTGCCTGTGCTTGGGAAGGAGCAGCTGCCTGGTTTTGGCAATTGCCTTCACAGCGCCCAGAAGCCCGGTGCTCTGCTGCTTTGTTTTTCGCAGTCAGTCAATTGCACACTAGTGAAGCTGAGCCAGGCTCTTCAGCTTTGCTGCTTTTGAGCATCTGTGCTCCACTTAGGCTCTGTGACATCTCTGGAGGTTGTTTGCCTCGGCCAGGCTGGAAAGTGCCCGCTAGTACCTAGAGCTGGGCAGGAGAGGGCAGAGAGCACTTCCATCTGACAGCAGGTTGCAGATTGCCTCGGAAAGAGCCGTGTCCTTGGAATGTGCAGCAAATCCTCTTTCTTTGCAAACCGCGGTTAGTGTGCAGTGTAGGTACACTCTCCCCTTGCCAAATGGAGTGGGAAAGCTTTTCGCTAAGCTAGAGATGACTAGAGAAGCAGAAGCGCGGCTCCGGAGCTATCCGGAGGAAAGTGCCGCTTCCCGGCGTCTTTCGGCTTGAAGAGGCGCTCCGGAGTGCTCCGCTGGCGCTCTGCTGAGCTGTGCGCGAATTAGCCGCTTCTGCGCCTCCGAGAAGCAGAGATCGCGGTTGCTTGGAAGAGGCGAAGAACGAAGCCGCAAAGAAGCGGGCTTGTGTGCCAAGCCTTCCGACTGCCGGAGGACGGTGGCTGCCGCTCTCCTGCCTGTTGAATTCACTCTCGGCAAGCGAATGGAAAGCGTTCCAGGACAACTTGCCTGGGTTTTGACTTGGTCCTGATGCGTCCCACCTTGGCAAGTCTTGCTCGTCGCCAGAGGCTCCGAGATGCACAGAAGACGGTGGCAGCTGCTGAAAAGAAGGGCAGCGGTGAGTTTGTCGACAAGCAAGAACATAGGCAGCTGCCTGTGCTTGGGAAGGAGCAGCTGCCTGGTTTTGGCAATTGCCTTCACAGCGCCCAGAAGCCCGGTGCTCTGCTGCTTTGTTTTTCGCAGTCAGTCAATTGCACACTAGTGAAGCTGAGCCAGGCTCTTCAGCTTTGCTGCTTTTGAGCATCTGTGCTCCACTTAGACTCTGTGACATCTCTCGAGGTTGTTTGCCTCGGCCAGGCTGGAAAGTGCCCGCTAGTACCTAGAGCTGGGCAAGAGAGGGCAGAGAGCACTTCCATCTGACAGCAGGTTGCAGATTGCCTCGGAAAGAGCCGTGTCCTTGGAATGTGCAGCAAATCCTCTTTCTTTGCAAACCGCACTTAGTGTGCAGTGCAGGTACGCTCTCCCCTTGCCAAATGGAGTGGGAAAGCTTTTCGCTAAGCTAGAGATAACTAGAGAAGCAGAAGCGCGGCTCCGGAGCTATCCGGAGGAAAGTGCCGCTTCCCGGCGTCTTTCGGCTTGAAGAGGCGCTCCGGAGTGCTCCGCTGGCGCTCTGCTGAGCTGTGCGCGAATTAGCCGCTTCTGCGCCTCCGAGAAGCAGAGATCGCGGTTGCTTGGAAGAGGCGAAGAACGAAGCCGCAAAGAAGCGGGCTTGTGTGCGAAGCCTTCCGACTGCCGGAGGACGGTGGCTGCCGCTCTCCTGCCTGTTGAATTCACTCTCGGCAAGCGAATGGAAAGCGTTCCAGGACAACTTGCCTGGGTTTTGACTTGGTCCTGATGCGTCCCACCTTGGCAAGTCTTGCTCGTCGCCAGAGGCTCCGAGATGCACAGAAGACGGTGGCAGCTGCTGAAAAGAAGGGCAGCGGTGAGTTTGTCGACAAGCAAGAACATAGGCAGCTGCCTGTGCTTGGGAAGGAGCAGCTGCCTGGTTTTGGCAATTGCCTTCACAGCGCCCAGAAGCCCGGTGCTCTGCTGCTTTGTTTTTCGCAGTCAGTCAATTGCACACTAGTGAAGCTGAGCCAGGCTCTTCAGCTTTGCTGCTTTTGAGCATCTGTGCTCCACTTAGGCTCTGTGACATCTCTGGAGGTTGTTTGCCTCGGCCAGGCTGGAAAGTGCCCGCTAGTACCTAGAGCTGGGCAAGAGAGGGCAGAGAGCACTTCCATCTGACAGCAGGTTGCAGATTGCCTCGGAAAGAGCCGTGTCCTTGGAATGTGCAGCAAATCCTCTTTCTTTGCAAACCGCGGTTAGTGTGCAGTGCAGGTACGCTCTCCCCTTGCCAAATGGAGTGGGAAAGCTTTTCGCTAAGCTAGAGATGACTAGAGAAGCAGAAGCGCGGCTCCGGAGCTATCCGGAGGAAAGTGCCGCTTCCCGGCGTCTTTCGGCTTGAAGAGGCGCTCCGGAGTGCTCCGCTGGCGCTCTGCTGAGCTGTGCGCGAATTAGCCGCTTCTGCGCCTCCGAGAAGCAGAGATCGCGGTTGCTTGGAAGAGGCGAAGAACGAAGCCGCAAAGAAGCGGGCTTGTGTGCCAAGCCTTCCGACTGCCGGAGGACGGTGGCTGCCGCTCTCCTGCCTGTTGAATTCACTCTCGGCAAGCGAATGGAAAGCGTTCCAGGACAACTTGCCTGGGTTTTGACTTGGTCCTGATGCGTCCCACCTTGGCAAGTCTTGCTCGTCGCCAGAGGCTCCGAGATGCACAGAAGACGGTGGCAGCTGCTGAAAAGAAGGGCAGCGGTGAGTTTGTCGACAAGCAAGAACATAGGCAGCTGCCTGTGCTTGGGAAGGAGCAGCTGCCTGGTTTTGGCAATTGCCTTCACAGCGCCCAGAAGCCCGGTGCTCTGCTGCTTTGTTTTTCGCAGTCAGTCAATTGCACACTAGTGAAGCTGAGCCAGGCTCTTCAGCTTTGCTGCTTTTGAGCATCTGTGCTCCACTTAGGCTCTGTGACATCTCTGGAGGTTGTTTGCCTCGGCCAGGCTGGAAAGTGCCCGCTAGTACCTAGAGCTGGGCAGGAGAGGGCAGAGAGCACTTCCATCTGACAGCAGGTTGCAGATTGCCTCGGAAAGAGCCGTGTCCTTGGAATGTGCAGCAAATCCTCTTTCTTTGCAAACCGCTGGTTAGTGTGCAGTGTAGGTACACTCTCCCCTTGCCAAATGGAGTGGGAAGCTTTTCGCTAAGCTAGAGATGACTAGAGAAGCAGAAGCGCGGCTCCGGAGCTATCCGGAGGAAAGTGCCGCTTCCCGGCGTCTTTCGGCTTGAAGAGGCGCTCCGGAGTGCTCCGCTGGCGCTCTGCTGAGCTGTGCGCGAATTAGCCGCTTCTGCGCCTCCGAGAAGCAGAGATCGCGGTTGCTTGGAAGAGGCGAAGAACGAAGCCGCAAAGAAGCGGGCTTGTGTGCGAAGCCTTCCGACTGCCGGAGGACGGTGGCTGCCGCTCTCTCCTGCCTCTTGAATTCACTCTCGGCAAGCGAATGGAAAGCGTTCCAGGACAACTTGCCTGGGTTTTGACTTGGTCCTGATGCGTCCCACCTTGGCAAGTCTTGCTCGTCGCCAGAGGCTCCGAGATGCACAGAAGACGGTGGCAGCTGCTGAAAGAAGGGCAGCGGTGAGTTTGTCGACAAGCAAGAACATAGGCAGCTGCCTGTGCTTGGGAAGGAGCAGCTGCCTGGTTTTGGCAATTGCCTTCACAGCGCCCAGAAGCCCGGTGCTCTGCTGCTTTGTTTTTCGCAGTCAGTCAATTGCACACTAGTCAAGCTGAGCCAGGCTCTTCAGCTTTGCTGCTTTTGAGCATCTGTGCTCCACTTAGGCTCTGTGACATCTCTGGAGGTGGTTTGCCTCGGCCAGGCTGGCAAGTGCCCGCTAGTACCTAGAGCTGGGCAAGAGAGGGCAGAGAGCACTTCCATCTGACAGCAGGTTGCAGATTGCCTCGGAAAGAGCCGTGTCCTTGGAATGTGCAGCAAATCCTCTTTCTTTGCAAACCGCGGTTAGTGTGCAGTGCAGGTACGCTCTCCCCTTGCCAAATGGAGTGGGAAAGCTTTTCGCTGAGATAGAGATGACTAGAGAAGCAGAAGCGCGGCTCCGGAGCTATCCGGAGGAAAGTGCCGTTTCCCGGCGTCTTTCGGCTTGAAGCGGCGCTCCGGAGCGCTTTGCTGCCGCTTTACTGAGCTGTGCGCGAACTAGCCGCTTCTGCGCCTCTGAGAAGCAGAGATCGCGGTTGCTTGGAAGAGGCGAAGAACGAAGCCGCAAAGAAGCGGGCTTGTGTGCCAAGCCTTCCGACTGCCGGAGGACGGTGGCTGCCGCTCTCCTGCCTGTTGAATTCACTCTCGGCAAGCGAATGGAAAGCGTTCCAGGACAACTTGCCTGGGTTTTGACTTGGTCCTGATGCGTCCCACCTTGGCAAGTCTTGCTCGTCGCCAGAGGCTCCGAGATGCACAGAAGACGGTGGCAGCTGCTGAAAAGAAGGGCAGCGGTGAGTTTGTCGACAAGCAAGAACATAGGCAGCTGCCTGTGCTTGGGAAGGAGCAGCTGCCTGGTTTTGGCAATTGCCTTCACAGCGCCCAGAAGCCCGGTGCTCTGCTGCTTTGTTTTTCGCAGTCAGTCAATTGCACACTAGTGAAGCTGAGCCAGGCTCTTCAGCTTTGCTGCTTTTGAGCATCTGTGCTCCACTTAGACTCTGTGACATCTCTCGAGCTTGTTTGCCTCGCCCAGGCTGGAAAGTGCCCGCTAGTACCTAGAGCTGGGCAAGAGAGGGCAGAGAGCACTTCCATCTGACAGCAGGTTGCAGATTGCCTCGGAAAGAGCCGTGTCCTTGGAATGTGCAGCAAATCCTCTTTCTTTGCAACCCGCGGTTAGTGTGCAGTGCAGGTACGCTCTCCCCTTGCCAAATGGAGTGGGAAAGCTTTTCGCTAAGCTAGAGATGACTAGAGAAGCAGAAGCGCGGCTCCGGAGCTATCCGGAGGAAAGTGCCGCTACCCGATGTCTTTTCGGCTTGAAGCGGCGCTCCGGAGCGCTTTGCTGCCGCTCTGCTGAGCTGTGCGCGAATTAGCCGCTTCTGCGCCTCCGAGAAGCAGAGATCGCGGTTGCTTGGAAGAGGCGAAGAACGAAGCCGCAAAGAAGCGGGCTTGTGTGCGAAGCCTTCCGACTGCCGGAGGACGGTGGCTGCCGCTCTCCTGCTGTTGAATTCACTCTCGGCAAGCGAATGGAAAGCGTTCCAGGACAACTTGCCTGGGTTTTGACTTGGTCCTGATGCCTCCCCACCTTGGCAAGTCTTGCTCGTCGCCAGAGGCGCCGAGATGCACAGAAGACGGTGGCAGCTGCTGAAAAGAAGGGCAGCGGTGAGTTTGTCGACAAGCAAGAACATAGGCAGCTGCCTGTGCTTGGAAGGAGCAGCTGCCTGGTTTTGGCAATTGCCCTTCACAGCACCCAGAAGCCCAGTGCTCTGCTGCTTTGTTTTTCGCAGTCAGTCAATTGCACACTAGTGAAGCTGAGCCAGGCTCTTCAGCTTTGCTGCTTTTGAGCATCTGTGCTCCACTTATGCTCTGTGACATCTCTGGAGGTTGTTTGCCTCGCCCAGGCTGGAAAGTGCCCGCTAGTACCTAGAGCTGGGCAGGAGAGGGCAGAGAGCACTTCCATCTGACAGCAGGTTGCAGATTGCCTCGGAAAGAGCCGTGTCCTTGGAATGTGCAGCAAATCCTCTTTCTTTGCAAACCGCGGTTAGTGTGCAGTGCAGGTACGCTCTCCCCTTGCCAAATGGAGTGGGAAAGCTTTTCGCTGAGATAGAGATGACTAGAGAAGCAGAAGCGCGGCTCCGGAGCTATCCGGAGGAAAGTGCCGCTTCCCCGGGGTCTTTTCGGCTTGAAGCGGCGCTCCGGAGCGCTCCGCTGCCGCTCTCTACTGAGCTGTGCGCGAATTAGCCGCTTCTTCGCCTCCGAGAAGCAGAGATCGCGGTTGCTTGGAAGAGGCGAAGAACGAAGCCGTAAAGAAGCGGGCTTGTGTGTGAAGCCTTCAGACTGCCGGAGGACGGTGGCTGCCGCTCTCCTGCCTCTTGAATTCACTCTCGGCAAGCGAATGGAAAGCGTTCCAGGACAACTTGCCTGGGTTTTGACTTGGTCCTGATGCCTCCCACCTTGGCAAGTCTTGCTCGTCGCCAGAGGCTCCGAGATGCACAGAAGACGGTGGCAGCTGCTGAAAAGAAGGTCAGCGGTGAGTTTGTCGACAAGCAAGAACATAGGCAGCTGCCTGTGCTTGGGAAGGAGCAGCTGCCTGGTTTTGGCAATTGCCTTCACAGCGCCCAGAAGCCCGGTGCTCTGCTGCTTTGTTTTTCGCAGTCAGTCAATTGCACACTAGTGAAGCTGAGCCAGGCTCTTCAGCTTTGCTGCTTTTGAGCATCTGTGCTCCACTTATGCTCTGTGACATCTCTGGAGGTTGTTTGCCTCGGCCAGGCTGGAAAGTGCCCGCTAGTACCTAGAGCTGGGCAGGAGAGGGCAGAGAGCACTTCCATCTGACAGCAGGTTGCAGATTGCCTCAGAAACAGCCGTGTCCTTGGAATGTGCAGCAAATCCTCTTTCTTTGCAAACCGCGGTTAGTGTGCAGTGCAGGTACACTCTCCCCTTGCCAAATGGAGTGGGAAAGATTTTCGCTAAGCTAGAGATGACTAGAGAAGCAGAACGCGGCTTCCGGGAGCTATCCGGAGGAAAGTGCCGTTCCCCCGGGGTCTTTTCGGCTTGAAGCGGCGCTCCGGAGCGCTCCGCTGCCGCTTTTACTGAGCTGTGCGCGAATTAGCCGCTTCTTCGCCTCCGAGAAGCAGAGATCGCGGTTGCTTAGAAGAGGCGAAGAACGAAGCCGCAAAGAAGCGGGCTTTGTGTAGTGAAGCCTTCCGACTGCTGGAGGACAGTGGCTGGCCGCTCTCCTGCCTGTTGAATTCACTCTCGGCAAGCGAATGGAAAGCGTTCCAGGACAACTTGCCTGGGTTTTTACTTGGTCCTGATGTGTCCCTCCTTGGCAAATCTTGCTCGTCGCCAGAGGCTCCGAGATGCACAGAAGACGGTGGCAGCTGCTGAAAAGAAGGGGCAGCGGTGAGTTTGTCGACAAGCAAGAACATGGGCAGCTGCCTGTGCTTGGAAGGAACAGCTGCCTGGTTTTGGCAATTGCCTTCACAGCGCCCAAAGCCCGGTGCTCTGCTGCTTTGTTTTTCACAGTCAGTCAATTGCACACTAGTGAAGCTTGAGCCAGGCGCTTCAGCTTTGCTGCTTTTGAGCATCTGTGCTCCACTTATGCTCTGTGACATCTCTGGAGGTTGTTTGCCTCGGCCAGGCTGGAAAGTGCCCGCTAGTACCTAGAGCTGGGCAGGAAAGGGCAGAGAGCACTTCCATCTGACAGCAGGTTGCAGATTGCCTCGGAAACAGCCGTGTCCTTGAATGTGCAGCAAATCCTCTTTCTTTGCAAACCGCGGTTAGTGTGCAGTGCAGGTACACTCTCCCCCTTGCCAAATGGAGTGGGAAAGATTTTCGCTAAGCTAGAGATGACTAGAGAAGCAGAAGCACGGCTCCGGAGCTATCCGGAGGAAAGTGCCGCTTCCCCCGGCGTCTTTCGGCTTGAAGCGGCGCTCCGGAGCGCTCCGCTGCCGCTTTACTGAGCTGTGCGCGAATTAGCCGCTTCTTCGCCTCCGAGAGGCAGAGATCGCGGTTGCTTAGAAGAGGCGAAGAACGAAGCCGCAAAGAAGGCGGGCTTGTGTGTGAAGCCTTCCGACTGCCAGAGGACAGTGGCTGCCGCTCTCCCTGCCTCTTGAATTCACTCTCGGCAAGCGAATGGAAAGCGTTCCAGGACAACTTGCCTGGGTTTTTACTTGGTCCTGATGTGTCCCACCTTGGCAAATCTTGCTCGTCGCCAGAGGCTCCGAGATGCACCGAAGACGGTGGCAGCTGCTGAAAAGAAGGGCAGGCGGTGAGTTTGTCGACAAGCAAGAACATGGGCAGCTGCCTGTGCTTGGGAAGGAGCAGCTGCCTGGTTTTGGCAATTGCCTTCACAGCGCCCAGAAGCCCGGTGCTCTGCTGCTTTGTTTTTCACAGTCAGTCAATTGCACACTAGTGAAGCTGAGCCAGGCTCTTCAGCTTTGCTGCTTTTGAGCATCTGTGCTCCACTTATGCTCTGTGACATCTCTGGAGGTTGTTTGCCTCGGCCAGGCTGGAAAGTGCCCGCTAGTACCTAGAGCTGGGCAGGAGAGGGCAGAGAGCACTTCCATCTGACAGCAGGTTGCAGATTGCCTCGGAAAGAGCCGTGTCCTTGGAATGTGCAGCAAATCCTCTTTCTTTGCAAACCGCGGTTAGTGTGCAGTGCAGGTACGCTCTCCCCTTTGCCAAATGGAGTGGGAAAGCTTTTCGCTAAGATAGAGATGACTAGAGAAGCAGAAGCGCGGCTCCGGAGCTATCCGGAGGAAAGTGCCGTTTCTCCCCCCCGGCGTCTTTCGGCTTGAAGCGGCGCTCCGGAGCGCTCCGCTGCCGCTTTACTGAGCTGTGCGCGAATTAGCCGCTTCTCGCCTCCGAGAAGCAGAGATCGCGGTTGCTTGGAAGAGGCGAAGAACGAAGCCGCAAAGAAGCGGGCTTGTGTGCGAAGCCTTCCGACTGCCAGAGGACAGTGGCTGCCGCTCTCCTGCCTCTTGAATTCACTCTCGGCAAGCGAATGGAAAGCGTTCCAGGACAACTTGCCTGGGTTTTTACTTGGTCCTGATGTGTCCCACCTTGGCAAGTCTTGCTCGTCGCCAGAGGCTCCGAGATGCACCCGAAGACGGTGGCAGCTGCTGAAAAGAAGGGCAGCGGTGAGTTTGTCGACAAGCAAGAACATGGGCAGCTGCCTGTGCTTGGGAAGGAACAGCTGCCTGGTTTTGGCAATTGCCTTCACAGCGCCCAGAAGCCCGGTGCTCTGCTGCTTTGTTTTTCACAGTCAGTCAATTGCACACTAGTGAAGCTGAGCCAGGCTCTTCAGCTTTGCTGCTTTTGAGCATCTGTGCTCCACTTAGGCTCTGTGGACATCTCTGGAGGTTGTTTGCCTCGGCCAGGCTGGAAAGTGCCCCCGCTAGTACCTAGAGCTGGGCAGGAGAGGGCAGAGAGCACTTCCATCTGACAGCAGGTTGCAGATTGCCTCGGAAAGAGCCGTGTCCTTGAATGTGCAGCAAATCCTCTTTCTCTTGCAAACCGCGGTTAGTGTGCAGTGCAGGTACGCTCTCCCCCTTGCCAAATGGAGTGGGAAAGCTTTTCGCTAAGCTAGAGATGACTAGAGAAGCAGAAGCGCGGCTCCGGAGCTATCCGGAGGAAAGTGCCGCTTCCCCGGCGTCTTTCGGCTTGAAGCGGCGCTCCGGAGCGCTCCGCTGCCGCTTTACTGAGCTGTGCGCGAATTAGCCGCTTCTTCGCCTCCGAGAAGCAGAGATCGCGGTTGCTTAGAAGAGGCGAAGAACGAAGCCGCAAAGAAGCGGGCTTGTGTGTGAAGCCTTCGACTGCCAGAGGACAGTGGCTGCCGCTCTCCTGCCTGTTGAATTCACTCTCGGCAAGCGAATGGGAAAGCATTCCAGGACAACTTGCCTGGGTTTTGACTTGGTCCTGATGCGTCCCACCTTGGCAAATCTTGCTCGTCGCCAGAGGCTCCGAGATGCACCGAAGACGGTGGCAGCTGCTGAAAAGAAAGGGCAGCGGTGAGTTTGTCGACAAGCAAGAACAATGGGCAGCTGCCTGTGCTTGGGAAGGAACAGCTGCCTGGTTTTGGCAATTGCCTTCACAGCGCCCAGAAGCCCGGTGCTCTGCTGCTTTGTTTTTCGCAGTCAGTCAATTGCACACTAGTCATGCTGAGCCAGGCTCTTCAGCTTTGCTGCTTTTGAGCATCTGTGCTCCACTTATGCTCTGTGACATCTCTGGAGGTTGTTTGCCTCGGCCAGGCTGGAAAGTGCCCCGGCTAGTACCTAGAGCTGGGCAGGAGAGGGCAGAGAGCACTTCCATCTGACAGCAGGTTGCAGATTGCCTGGGGAAAGAGCCGTGTCCTTGGAATGTGCAGCAAATCCTCTTTCTTTGCCCAACCGCACTTAGTGTGCAGTGCAGGTACGCTCTCCCCCTTGCCAAATGGAGTGGGAAAGCTTTTCGCTAAGCTAGAGATGACTAGAGAAGCAGAAGCGCGGCTCCGGAGCTATCCGGAGGAAGTGCCGTTCCCGGCGTCTTTCGGCTTGAAGCGGCGCTCCGGAGCGCTTTGCTGCCGCTTTACTGAGCTGTGCGCGAAATTAGCCGCTTCTTCGCCTCCGAGAAGCAGAGATCGCGGTTGCTTGGAAGAGGCGAAGAACGAAGCCGCAAAGAAGCGGGCTTGTGTGTGAAGCCTTCAGACTGCCGGGGGACAGTGGCTGCCGCTCTCGAATGGAAAGCGTTCCAGGACAACTTGCCTGGGTTTTGACTTGGTCCTGATGCCTCCCACCTTGGCAAGTCTTGCTCGTCGCCAGAGGCTCCGAGATGCACCGAAGACGGTGGCAGCTGCTGAAAAGAAGGGCAGCGGTGAGTTTGTCGACAAGCAAGAACATAGGCAGCTGCCTGTGCTTGGGAAGGAGCAGCTGCCTGGTTTTGGCAATTGCCTTCACAGCGCCCAGAAGCCCGGTGCTCTGCTGCTTTGTTTTTCGCAGTCAGTCAATTGCACACCAGTGAAGCTGAGCCAGGCTCTTCAGCTTTGCTGTTTTTGAGCATCTGTGCTCCACTTAGGCTCTGTGACATCTCTGGAGGTTGTTTGCCTCGGCCAGGCTGGAAAGTGCCCGCTAGTACCTAGAGCTGGGCAGGAGAGGGCAGAGAGCACTTCCATCTGACAGCAGGTTGCAGATTGCCTCGGAAAGAGCCGTGTCCTTGGAATGTGCAGCAAATCCTCTTTCTTTGCAAACCGCGGTTAGTGTGCAGTGTAGGTACACTCTCCCCTTGCCAAATGGAGTGGGAAAGCTTTTCGCTAAGCTAGAGATGACTAGAGAAGCAGAAGCGCGGCTCCGGAGCTATCCGGAGGAAAGTGCCTCTTCCCGGCGTCTTTCGGCTTGAAGAGGCGCTCCGGAGTGCTCCGCTGGCGCTCTGCTGAGCTGTGCGCGAATTAGCCGCTTCTGCGCCTCCGAGAAGCAGAGATCGCGGTTGCTTGGAAGAGGCGAAGAACGAAGCCGCAAAGAAGCGGGCTTGTGTGCCAAGCCTTCCGACTGCCGGAGGACGGTGGCTGCCGCTCCCCTGCCTCTTGAATTCACTCTCGGCAAGCGAATGGAAAGCGTTCCAGGACAACTTGCCTGGGTTTTGACTTGGTCCTGATGCGTCCTACCTTGGCAAGTCTTGCTCGTCGCCAGAGGCTCCGAGATGCACCGAAGACGGTGGCAGCTGCTGAAAAGAAGGGCAGCGGTGAGTTTGTCGACAAGCAAGAACATAGGCAGCTGCCTGTGCTTGGGAAGGAGCAGCTGCCTGGTTTTGGCAATTGCCTTCACAGCGCCCAGAAGCCCGGTGCTCTGCTGCTTTGTTTTTCGCAGTCAGTCAATTGCACACTAGTGAAGCTGAGCCAGGCTCTTCAGCTTTGCTGCTTTTGAGCATCTGTGCTCCACTTAGGCTCTGTGACATCTCTCGAGGTTGTTTGCCTTGGCCAGGCTGCTGGCAAGTGCCCGCTAGTACCTAGAGCTGGGCAGGAGAGGGCAGAGAGCACTTCCATCTGACAGCAGGTTGCAGATTGCCTCGGAAAGAGCCGTGTCCTTGGAATGTGCAGCAAATCCTCTTTCTTTGCAAACCGCGGTTAGTGTGCAGTGTAGGTACACTCTCCCCCTTGCCAAATGGAGTGGGAAAGCTTTTCGCTAAGCTAGAGATGACTAGAGAAGCAGAAGCGCGGCTCCGGAGCTATCCGGAGGAAAGTGCCTCTTCCCGGCGTCTTTCGGCTTGAAGAGGCGCTCCGGAGTGCTCGCGCTGGCGCTCTGCTGAGCTGTGCGCGAATTAGCCGCTTCTGCGCCTCCGAGAAGCAGAGATCGGCGGTTGCTTGGAAGAGGCGAAGAACGAAGCCGCAAAGAAGCGGGCTTGTGTGCCAAGCCTTCCGACTGCCGGAGGACGGTGGCTGCCGCTCTCCTGCCTCTTGAATTCACTCTCGGCAAGCGAATGGAAAGCGTTCCAGGACAACTTGCCTGGGTTTTGACTTGGTCCTGATGCGTCCTACCTTGGCAAGTCTTGCTCGTCGCCAGAGGCTCCGAGATGCACAGAAGACGGTGGCAGCTGCTGAAAAGAAGGGCAGCGGTGAGTTTGTCGACAAGCAAGAACATAGGCAGCTGCCTGTGCTTGGGAAGGAGCAGCTGCCTGGTTTTGGCAATTGCCTTCACAGCTCCCAGAAGCCCGGTGCTCTGCTGCTTTGTTTTTTCGCAGTCAGTCAATTGCACACTAGTCAAGCTGTGCCAGGCTCTTCAGCTTTGCTGCTTTTGAGCATCTGTGCTCCACTTAGGCTCTGTGACATCTCTGGAGGTTGTTTGCCTCGGCCAGGCTGGAAAGTGCCCGCTAGTACCTAGAGCTGGGCAGGAGAGGGCAGAGAGCACTTCCATCTGACAGCAGGTTGCAGATTGCCTCGGAAAGAGCCGTGTCCTTGGAATGTGCAGCAAATCCTCTTTCTTTGCAAACCGCGGTTAGTGTGCAGTGTAGGTACACTCTCCCCTTGCCAAATGGAGTGGGAAAGCTTTTCGCTAAGCTAGAGATGACTAGAGAAGCAGAAGCGCGGCTCCGGAGCTATCCGGAGGAAAGTGCCTCTTCCCGGCGTCTTTCGGCTTGAAGAGGCGCTCCGGAGTGCTCCGCTGGCGCTCTGCTGAGCTGTGCGCGAATTAGCCGCTTCTGCGCCTCCGAGAAGCAGAGATCGCGGTTGCTTGGAAGAGGCGAAGAACGAAGCCGCAAAGAAGCGGGCTTGTGTGCGAAGCCTTCCGACTGCCGGAGGACGGTGGCTGCCGCTCTCCTGCCTCTTGAATTCACTCTCGGCAAGCGAATGGAAAGCGTTCCAGGACAACTTGCCTGGGTTTTGACTTGGTCCTGATGCCTCCCACCTTGGCAAGTCTTGCTCGTCGCCAGAGGCTCCGAGATGCACCGAAGACGGTGGCAAGCTGCTGAAAAGAAGGGCAGCGGTGAGTTTGTCGACAAGCAAGAACATAGGCAGCCTGCCTGTGCTTGGGAAGGAGCAGCTGCCTGGTTTTGGCAATTGCCTTCACAGCGCCCAGAAGCCCGGTGCTCTGCTGCTTTGTTTTTCGCAGTCAGTCAATTGCACACCAGTGAAGCTGAGCCAGGCTCTTCAGCTTTGCTGCTTTTGAGCATCTGTGCTCCACTTAGGCTCTGTGACATCTCTCGAGGTTGTTTGCCTCGGCCCAGGCTGGAAAGTGCCCGCTAGTACCTAGAGCTGGGCAGGAGAGGGCAGAGAGCACTTCCATCTGACAGCAGGTTGCAGATTGCCTCGGAAAGAGCCGTGTCCTTGGAATGTGCAGCAAATCCTCTTTCTTTGCAAACCGCGGTTAGTGTGCAGTGTAGGTACACTCTCCCCTTGCCAAATGGAGTGGGAAAGCTTTTCGCTAAGCTAGAGATGACTAGAGAAGCAGAAGCGCGGCTCCGGAGCTATCCGGAGGAAAGTGCCGCTTCCCGGCGTCTTTCGGCTTGAAGAGGCGCTCCGGAGTGCTCCGCTGGCGCTCTGCTGAGCTGTGCGCGAATTAGCCGCTTCTGCACCTCCGAGAAGCAGAGATCGCGGTTGCTTGGAAGAGGCGAAGAACGAAGCCGCAAAGAAGCGGGCTTGTGTGCGAAGCCTTCCGACTGCTGGAGGACGGTGGCTGCCGCTCTCCTGCCTGTTGAATTCACTCTCGGCAAGCGAATGGAAAGCGTTCCAGGGACAACTTGCCTGGGTTTTGACTTGGTCCTGATGCGTCCCACCTTGGCAAGTCTTGCTCGTCGCCAGAGGCTCCGAGATGCACAGAAGACGGTGGCAGCTGCTGAAAAAGAAGGGCAGCGGTGAGTTTGTCGACAAGCAAGAACATAGGCAGCTGCCTGTGCTTGGGAAGGAGCAGCTGCCTGGTTTTGGCAATTGCCTTCACAGCGCCCAGAAGCCCGGTGCTCTGCTGCTTTGTTTTTCGCAGTCAGTCAATTGCACACCAGTGAAGCTGAGCCAGGCTCTTCAGCTTTGCTGCTTTTGAGCATCTGTGCTCCACTTAGGCTCTGTGACATCTCTGGAGGTTGTTTGCCTCGGCCAGGCTGGAAAGTGCCCGCTAGTACCTAGAGCTGGGCAGGAGAGGGCAGAGAGCACTTCCATCTGACAGCAGGTTGCAGATTGCCTCGGAAAGAGCCGTGTCCTTGGAATGTGCAGCAAATCCTCTTTCTTTGCAAACCGCGGTTAGTGTGCAGTGTAGGTACACTCTCCCCTTGCCAAATGGAGTGGGAAAGCTTTTCGCTAAGCTAGAGATGACTAGAGAAGCAGAAGCGCGGCTCCGGAGCTATCCGGAGGAAAGTGCCGCTTCCCGGCGTCTTTCGGCTTGAAGAGGCGCCTCCGGAGTGCTCCGCTGGCGCTCTGCTGAGCTGTGCGCGAATTAGCCGCTTCTGCGCCTCCGAGAAGCAGAGATCGCGGTTGCTTGGAAGAGGCGAAGAACGAAGCCGCAAAGAAGCGGGCTTGTGTGCCAAGCCTTCCGACTGCCGGAGGACGGTGGCTGCCGCTCTCCTGCCTCTTGAATTCACTCTCGGCAAGCGAATGGAAAGCGTTCCAGGACAACTTGCCTGGGTTTTGACTTGGTCCTGATGCCTCCCACCTTGGCAAGTCTTGCTCGTCGCCAGAGGCTCCGAGATGCACAGAAGACGGTGGCAGCTGCTGAAAAGAAGGGCAGCGGTGAGTTTGTCGACAAGCAAGAACATAGGGAGCTGACTGTGCTTGGGAAGGAGCAGCTGCCTGGTTTTGGCAATTGCCTTCACAGCGCCCAGAAGCCCGGTGCTCTGCTGCTTTGTTTTTCGCAGTCAGTCAATTGCACACTAGTGAAGCTGAGCCAGGCTCTTCAGCTTTGCTGCTTTTGAGCATCTGTGCTCCACTTAGGCTCTGTGACATCTCTGGAGGTTGTTTGCCTCGGCCAGGCTGGAAAGTGCCCGCTAGTACCTAGAGCTGGGCAGGAGAGGGCAGAGAGCACTTCCATCTGACAGCAGGTTGCAGATTGCCTCGGAAAGAGCCGTGTCCTTGGAATGTGCAGCAAATCCTCTTTCTTTGCAAACCGCGGTTAGTGTGCAGTGTAGGTACACTCTCCCCTTGCCAAATGGAGTGGGAAAGCTTTTCGCTAAGCTAGAGATGACTAGAGAAGCAGAAGCGCGGCTCCGGAGCTATCCGGAGGAAAGTGCCTCTTCCCGGCGTCTTTCGGCTTGAAGAGGCGCTCCGGAGTGCTCCGCTGGCGCTCTGCTGAGCTGTGCGCGAATTAGCCGCTTCTGCGCCTCCGAGAAGCAGAGATCGCGGTTGCTTGGAAGAGGCGAAGAACGAAGCCGCAAAGAAGCGGGCTTGTGTGCCAAGCCTTCCGACTGCCGGAGGACGGTGGCTGCCGCTCTCCTGCCTCTTGAATTCACTCTCGGCAAGCGAATGGAAAGCGTTCCAGGACAACTTGCCTGGGTTTTGACTTGGTCCTGATGCGTCCCACCTTGGCAAGTCTTGCTCGTCGCCAGAGGCTCCGAGATGCACAGAAGACCGGTGGCAGCTGCTGAAAAGAAGGGCAGCGGTGAGTTTGTCGACAAGCAAGAACATAGGCAGCTGCCTGTGCTTGGGAAGGAGCAGCTGCCTGGTTTTGGCAATTGCCTTCACAGCGCCCAGAAGCCCGGTGCTCTGCTGCTTTGTTTTTCGCAGTCAGTCAATTGCACACCAGTGAAGCTGAGCCAGGCTCTTCAGCTTTGCTGCTTTTGAGCATCTGTGCTCCACTTAGGCTCTGTGACATCTCTGGAGGTTGTTTGCCTCGGCCAGGCTGGAAAGTGCCCCGCTAGTACCTAGAGCTGGGCAGGAGAGGGCAGAGAGCACTTCCATCTGACAGCAGGTTGCAGATTGCCTCGGAAAGAGCCGTGTCCTTGGAATGTGCAGCAAATCCTCTTTCTTTGCAAACCGCGGTTAGTGTGCAGTGCACGTACGCTCTCCCCTTGCCAAATGGAGTGGGAAAGCTTTTCGCTAAGCTAGAGATGACTAGAGAAGCAGAAGCGCGGCTCCGGAGCTATCCGGAGGAAAGTGCCGCTTCCCGGCGTCTTTCGGCTTGAAGAGGCGCTCCGGAGTGCTCCGCTGGCGCTCTGCTGAGCTGTGCGCGAATTAGCCGCTTCTGCGCCTCCGAGAAGCAGAGATCGCGGTTGCTTGGAAGAGGCGAAGAACGAAGCCGCAAAGAAGCGGGCTTGTGTGCCAAGCCTTCCGACTGCCGGAGGACGGTGGCTGCCGCTCTCCTGCCTCTTGAATTCACTCTCGGCAAGCGAATGGAAAGCGTTCCAGGACAACTTGCCTGGGTTTTGACTTGGTCCTGATGCCTCCCACCTTGGCAAGTCTTGCTCGTCGCCAGAGGCTCCGAGATGCCACAGAAGACGGTGGCAGCTGCTGAAAAGAAGGGCAGCGGTGAGTTTGTCGACAAGCAAGAACATAGGGAGCTGACTGTGCTTGGGAAGGAGCAGCTGCCTGGTTTTGGCAATTGCCTTCACAGCGCCCAGAAGCCCGGTGCTCTGCTGCTTTGTTTTTCGCAGTCAGTCAATTGCACACTAGTGAAGCTGAGCCAGGCTCTTCAGCTTTGCTGTTTTTGAGCATCTGTGCTCCACTTAGGCTCTGTGACATCTCTGGAGGTTGTTTGCCTCGGCCAGGCTGGAAAGTGCCCGCTAGTACCTAGAGCTGGGCAGGAGAGGGCAGAGAGCACTTCCATCTGACAGCAGGTTGCAGATTGCCTCGGAAAGAGCCGTGTCCTTGGAATGTGCAGCAAATCCTCTTTCTTTGCAAACCGCGGTTAGTGTGCAGTGTAGGTACACTCTCCCCTTGCCAAATGGAGTGGGAAAGCTTTTCGCTAAGCTAGAGATGACTAGAGAAGCAGAAGCGCGGCTCCGGAGCTATCCGGAGGAAAGTGGCCCGCTTCCCGGCGTCTTTTCGGCTTGAAGAGGCGCTCCGGAGTGCTCCGCTGGCGCTCTGCTGAGCTGTGCGCGAATTAGCCGCTTCTGCGCCTCCGAGAAGCAGAGATCGCGGTTGCTTGGAAGAGGCGAAGAACGAAGCCGCAAAGAAGCGGGCTTGTGTGCCAAGCCTTCCGACTGCCGGAGGACGGTGGCTGCCGCTCTCCTGCCTGTTGAATTCACTCTCGGCAAGCGAATGGAAAGCGTTCCAGGACAACTTGCCTGGGTTTTGACTTGGTCCTGATGCCTCCCACCTTGGCAAGTCTTGCTCGTCGCCAGAGGCTCCGAGATGCACAGAAGACGGTGGCAGCTGCTGAAAAGAAGGGCAGCGGTGAGTTTGTCGACAAGCAAGAACATAGGCAGCTGCCTGTGCTTGGGAAGGAGCAGCTGCCTGGTTTTGGCAATTGCCTTCACAGCGCCCAGAAGCCCGGTGCTCTGCTGCTTTGTTTTTCGCAGTCAGTCAATTGCACACTAGTCAAGCTGAGCCAGGCTCTTCAGCTTTGCTGCTTTTGAGCATCTGTGCTCCACTTAGGCTCTGTGACATCTCTCGAGGTTGTTTGCCTCGGCCAGGCTGGAAAGTGCCCGCTAGTACCTAGAGCTGGGCAAGAGAGGGCAGAGAGCACTTCCATCTGACAGCAGGTTGCAGATTGCCTCGGAAAGAGCCGTGTCCTTGGAATGTGCAGCAAATCCTCTTTCTTTGCAAACCGCGGTTAGTGTGCAGTGCAGGTACGCTCTCCCCTTGCCAAATGGAGTGGGAAAGCTTTTCGCTGAGATAGAGATGACTAGAGAAGCAGAAGCGCGGCTCCGGAGCTATCCGGAGGAAAGTGCCGTTTCCCCGGCGTCTTTCGGCTTGAAGCGGCGCTCCGGAGCGCTTTGCTGCCGCTTTACTGAGCTGTGCGCGAACTAGCCGCTTCTTCGCCTCCGAGAAGCAGAGATCGCGGTTGCTTGGAAGAGGCGAAGAACGAAGCCGCAAAGAAGCGGGCTTGTGTGCCAAGCCTTCCGACTGCCGGAGGACGGTGGCTGCCGCTCTCCTGCCTCTTGAATTCACTCTAGGCAAGCGAATGGAAAGCGTTCCAGGACAACTTGCCTGGGTTTTGACTTGGTCCTGATGCCTCCCACCTTGGCAAGTCTTGCTCGTCGCCAGAGGCTCCGAGATGCACAGAAGACGGTGGCAGCTGCTGAAAAGAAGGGCAGCGGTGAGTTTGTCGACAAGCAAGAACATAGGCAGCTGCCTGTGCTTGGGAAGGAGCAGCTGCCTGGTTTTGGCAATTGCCTTCACAGCGCCCAGAAGCCCGGTGCTCTGCTGCTTTGTTTTTTCGCAGTCAGTCAATTGCACACTAGTCAAGCTGAGCCAGGCTCTTCAGCTTTGCTGCTTTTGAGCATCTGTGCTCCACTTAGACTCTGTGACATCTCTCGAGGTTGTTTTGCCTCGGCCAGGCTGGAAAGTGCCCGCTAGTACCTAGAGCTGGGCAAGAGAGGGCAGAGAGCACTTCCATCTGACAGCAGGTTGCAGATTGCCTCGGAAAGAGCCGTGTCCTTGGAATGTGCAGCAAATCCTCTTTCTTTGCAAACCGCGGTTAGTGTGCAGTGTAGGTACACTCTCCCCTTGCCAAATGGAGTGGGAAAGCTTTTCGCTAAGCTAGAGATGACTAGAGAAGCAGAAGCGCGGCTCCGGAGCTATCCGGAGGAAAGTGCCGCTTCCCGGCGTCTTTCGGCTTGAAGAGGCGCTCCGGAGTGCTCCGCTGGCGCTCTGCTGAGCTGTGCGCGAATTAGCCGCTTCTGCGCCTCCGAGAAGCAGAGATCGCGGTTGCTTGGAAGAGGCGAAGAACGAAGCCGCAAAGAAGCGGGCTTGTGTGCCAAGCCTTCCGACTGCCGGAGGACGGTGGCTGCCGCTCTCCTGCCTCTTGAATTCACTCTCGGCAAGCGAATGGAAAGCGTTCCAGGACAACTTGCCTGGGTTTTGACTTGGTCCTGATGCCTCCCACCTTGGCAAGTCTTGCTCGTCGCCAGAGGCTCCGAGATGCACCGAAGACGGTGGCAGCTGCTGAAAAGAAGGGCAGCGGTGAGTTTGTCGACAAGCAAGAACATAGGCAGCTGCCTGTGCTTGGGAAGGAGCAGCTGCCTGGTTTTGGCAATTGCCTTCACAGCGCCCAGAAGCCCGGTGCTCTGCTGCTTTGTTTTTTCGCAGTCAGTCAATTGCACACTAGTGAAGCTGAGCCAGGCTCTTCAGCTTTGCTGCTTTTGAGCATCTGTGCTCCACTAGGCTCTGTGACATCTCTGGAGGTTGTTTGCCTCGGCCAGGCTGGAAAGTGCCCGCTAGTACCTAGAGCTGGGCAGGAGAGGGCAGAGAGCACTTCCATCTGACAGCAGGTTGCAGATTGCCTCGGAAAGAGCCGTGTCCTTGGAATGTGCAGCAAATCCTCTTTCTTTGCAAACCGCGGTTAGTGTGCAGTGTAGGTACACTCTCCCCTTGCCAAATGGAGTGGGAAAGCTTTTCGCTAAGCTAGAGATGACTAGAGAAGCAGAAGCGCGGCTCCGGAGCTATCCGGAGGAAAGTGCCTCTTCCCGGCGTCTTTCGGCTTGAAGAGGCGCTCCGGAGTGCTCCGCTGGCGCTCTGCTGAGCTGTGCGCGAATTAGCCGCTTCTGCGCCTCCGAGAAGCAGAGATCGCGGTTGCTTGGAAGAGGCGAAGAACGAAGCCGCAAAGAAGCGGGCTTGTGTGCCAAGCCTTCCGACTGCCGGAGGACGGTGGCTGCCGCTCCCCCTGCCTCTTGAATTCACTCTCGGCAAGCGAATGGAAAGCGTTCCAGGACAACTTGCCTGGGTTTTGACTTGGTCCTGATGCCTCCCACCTTGGCAAGTCTTGCTCGTCGCCAGAGGCTCCGAGATGCACCGAAGACGGTGGCAGCTGCTGAAAAGAAGGGCAGCGGTGAGTTTGTCGACAAGCAAGAACATAGGCAGCTGCCTGTGCTTGGGAAGGAGCAGCTGCCTGGTTTTGGCAATTGCCTTCACAGCGCCCAGAAGCCCGGTGCTCTGCTGCTTTGTTTTTCGCAGTCAGTCAATTGCACACTAGTGAAGCTGAGCCAGGCTCTTCAGCTTTGCTGTTTTTGAGCATCTGTGCTCCACTTAGGCTCTGTGACATCTCTGGAGGTTGTTTGCCTCGGCCAGGCTGGAAAGTGCCCGCTAGTACCTAGAGCTGGGCAGGAGAGGGCAGAGAGCACTTCCATCTGACAGCAGGTTGCAGATTGCCTCGGAAAGAGCCGTGTCCTTGGAATGTGCAGCAAATCCTCTTTCTTTGCAAACCGCGGTTAGTGTGCAGTGTAGGTACACTCTCCCCTTGCCAAATGGAGTGGGAAAGCTTTTCGCTAAGCTAGAGATGACTAGAGAAGCAGAAGCGCGGCTCCGGAGCTATCCGGAGGAAAGTGCCGCTTCCCGGCGTCTTTCGGCTTGAAGAGGCGCTCCGGAGTGCTCCGCTGGCGCTCTGCTGAGCTGTGCGCGAATTAGCCGCTTCTGCGCCTCCGAGAAGCAGAGATCGCGGTTGCTTGGAAGAGGCGAAGAACGAAGCCGCAAAGAAGCGGGCTTGTGTGCCAAGCCTTCCGACTGCCGGAGGACGGTGGCTGCCGCTCTCCTGCCTGTTGAATTCACTCTCGGCAAGCGAATGGAAAGCGTTCCAGGACAACTTGCCTGGGTTTTGACTTGGTCCTGATGCCTCCCACCTTGGCAAGTCTTGCTCGTCGCCAGAGGCTCCGAGATGCACAGAAGACGGTGGCAGCTGCTGAAAAGAAGGGCAGCGGTGAGTTTGTCGACAAGCAAGAACATAGGCAGCTGCCTGTGCTTGGGAAGGAGCAGCTGCCTGGTTTTGGCAATTGCCTTCACAGCGCCCAGAAGCCCGGTGCTCTGCTGCTTTGTTTTTCGCAGTCAGTCAATTGCACACTAGTCAAGCTGAGCCAGGCTCTTCAGCTTTGCTGCTTTTGAGCATCTGTGCTCCACTTAGGCTCTGTGACATCTCTCGAGGTTGTTTGCCTCGGCCAGGCTGGAAAGTGCCCGCTAGTACCTAGAGCTGGGCAAGAGAGGGCAGAGAGCACTTCCATCTGACAGCAGGTTGCAGATTGCCTCGGAAAGAGCCGTGTCCTTGGAATGTGCAGCAAATCCTCTTTCTTTGCAAACCGCGGTTAGTGTGCAGTGCAGGTACGCTCTCCCCCTTGCCAAATGGAGTGGGAAAGCTTTTCGCTGAGATAGAGATGACTAGAGAAGCAGAAGCGCGGCTCCGGAGCTATCCGGAGGAAAGTGCCGTTTCCCCGGCGTCTTTCGGCTTGAAGCGGCGCTCCGGAGCGCTTTGCTGCCGCTTTACTGAGCTGTGCGCCGAACTAGCCGCTTCTTCGCCTCCGAGAAGCAGAGATCGCGGTTGCTTGGAAGAGGCGAAGAACGAAGCCGCAAAGAAGCGGGCTTGTGTGCCAAGCCTTCCGACTGCCGGAGGACGGTGGGCTGCCGCTCTCCTGCCTCTTGAATTCACTCTAGGCAAGCGAATGGAAAGCGTTCCAGGACAACTTGCCTGGGTTTTGACTTGGTCCTGATGCCCTCCCACCTTGGCAAGTCTTGCTCGTCGCCAGAGGCTCCGAGATGCACAGAAGACGGTGGCAGCTGCTGAAAAGAAGGGCAGCGGTGAGTTTGTCGACAAGCAAGAACATAGGCAGCTGCCTGTGCTTGGGAAGGAGCAGCTGCCTGGTTTTGGCAATTGCCTTCACAGCGCCCAGAAGCCCGGTGCTCTGCTGCTTTGTTTTTCGCAGTCAGTCAATTGCACACTAGTCAAGCTGAGCCAGGCTCTTCAGCTTTGCTGCTTTTGAGCATCTGTGCTCCACTTAGACTCTGTGACATCTCTCGAGGTTGTTTGCCTCGGCCAGGCTGGAAAGTGCCCGCTAGTACCTAGAGCTGGGCAAGAGAGGGCAGAGAGCACTTCCATCTGACAGCAGGTTGCAGATTGCCTCGGAAAGAGCCGTGTCCTTGGAATGTGCAGCAAAATCCTCTTTCTTTGCAAACCGCGGTTAGTGTGCAGTGTAGGTACACTCTCCCCTTGCCAAATGGAGTGGGAAAGCTTTTCGCTAAGCTAGAGATGACTAGAGAAGCAGAAGCGCGGCTCCGGAGCTATCCGGAGGAAAGTGCCGCTTCCCGGCGTCTTTCGGCTTGAAGAGGCGCTCCGGAGTGCTCCGCTGGCGCTCTGCTGAGCTGTGCGCGGAATTAGCCGCTTCTGCGCCTCCGAGAAGCAGAGATCGCGGTTGCTTGGAAGAGGCGAAGAACGAAGCCGCAAAGAAGCGGGCTTGTGTGCCAAGCCTTCCGACTGCCGGAGGACGGTGGCTGCCGCTCTCCTGCCTCTTGAATTCACTCTCGGCAAGCGAATGGAAAGCGTTCCAGGACAACTTGCCTGGGTTTTGACTTGGTCCTGATGCCTCCCACCTTGGCAAGTCTTGCTCGTCGCCAGAGGCTCCGAGATGCACCGAAGACGGTGGCAGCTGCTGAAAAGAAGGGCAGCGGTGAGTTTGTCGACAAGCAAGAACATAGGCAGCTGCCTGTGCTTGGGAAGGAGCAGCTGCCTGGTTTTGGCAATTGCCTTCACAGCGCCCAGAAGCCCGGTGCTCTGCTGCTTTGTTTTTCGCAGTCAGTCAATTGCACACTAGTGAAGCTGAGCCAGGCTCTTCAGCTTTGCTGCTTTTGAGCATCTGTGCTCCACTAGGCTCTGTGACATCTCTGGAGGTTGTTTGCCTCGGCCAGGCTGGAAAGTGCCCGCTAGTACCTAGAGCTGGGCAGGAGAGGGCAGAGAGCACTTCCATCTGACAGCAGGTTGCAGATTGCCTCGGAAAGAGCCGTGTCCTTGGAATGTGCAGCAAATCCTCTTTCTTTGCAAACCGCGGTTAGTGTGCAGTGTAGGTACACTCTCCCCTTGCCCAAATGGAGTGGGAAAGCTTTTCCGCTAAGCTAGAGATGACTAGAGAAGCAGAAGCGCGGCTCCGGAGCTATCCGGAGGAAAGTGCCTCTTCCCGGCGTCTTTCGGCTTGAAGAGGCGCTCCGGAGTGCTCCCGCTGGCGCTCTGCTGAGCTGTGCGCGAATTAGCCGCTTCTGCGCCTCCGAGAAGCAGAGATCGCGGTTGCTTGGAAGAGGCGAAGAACGAAGCCGCAAAGAAGCGGGCTTGTGTGCCAAGCCTTCCGACTGCCGGAGGACGGTGGCTGCCGCTCCCCTGCCTCTTGAATTCACTCTCGGCAAGCGAATGGAAAGCGTTCCAGGACAACTTGCCTGGGTTTTTGACTTGGTCCTGATGCGTCCCACCTTGGCAAGTCTTGCTCGTCGCCAGAGGCTCCGAGATGCACAGAAGACGGTGGCAGCTGCTGAAAAGAAGGGCAGCGGTGAGTTTGTCGACAAGCAAGAACATAGGCAGCTGCCTGTGCTTGGGAAGGAGCAGCTGCCTGGTTTTGGCAATTGCCTTC